>NC_056726.1:388605694-388760694 GCF_019279795.1 Protopterus annectens
AGTTTCATTTTTTTCCCTGAACAATGAAGAACATCCTTAGAGGAAATTTCACTTAGCAATGAATTCAGAAGGTTGGGACTAATTTTGGAAAATATTTCTCACATACAGCAAGTGACTACTGTTGCTTTAGAAGTTATTTACTATCCTGATTCATTAGAGAATAGTGTAGAGTTCCACAGTGTACGTTTATTAGGAAGCAAGGGCAGTATCAACCAGTTTAAAAGTTAGTGTTTAGTAGAAACATAGCTCTGACTGGGATAGGTAAATAGTTTTTTTAAATGGTATAACCATGATAATCTTTCTAGTTGGATAGATGAATAAACCCAATAATTTTGTTTTTCACAGATTGCAACACTGTGGTATTATTGAAAGCAAACCTCTCAACTGTCCAGATTTTTGCATCTTATGTTAAACAGTTGCAGTATGATGTGCAGGTCCTGGGAGTTGGTACCCCACGAGATTGGCCTAGAATGGTTAGAAGAGGCTCTTGTGCAGAAAAGTTGCGCCCCCACTTATGCGAATATTGTTTTGTCCTGGTGGGAGAAAAAGTTTATACTTAGTTCTGAATACAGGACATGTTGGTCCTGCTACAAAAGATTTTTGGACGACATCTGTCTATTTTGGATAGATACTGAGGACCAACCGGGGAAGTTTTTAGAGTTTCTATATAGTACTACTTATTTCTGAAAGTTCACCCACAATGCCTCTTATGACAAGATTGATTGCCTTAATGTGAGCATCCACAAAACAAGTTCTGGGTTCAAGTCCACCGTGTTTCATATAGAAACCTTTTTGAATTCTTATCTGCATTTTCACAGTGCGCACCCCTTCCAGCAAAAACAAGTATTGTTAAGGGTCAATTCATCTGGGCGAGTAGGATGACCTCTAACAATGATAACTTTAAGACTGAATGCGACACTATAGAGAAACATTTTAAAGAGAGAGGCTATCCCACCAGCTTGACTAAGAAGACTAGAAGGGAGGTCACACAACAAGGAATGGAGAAATATTTCCCTTTGTTGGGAAAAAGTTCCCTGGGGAATGTCAGAAAGGTTGGTGGAGAAGACTGGCCAGTACAATAGGGCCCTGACTATGGATTTTTGTGAAGATGCCTTTTTAGTAAAGGATATTATCAAGAAGGAATGGGAAAGGTTCACTGAGTTAAGTGATTTGAGAACACTAGGTAAGGAACCTTTGAGTTATGTATATAGAAAAGGTTGGAACCTGAAAGAACTTTTTGAGTCAAGCATGAGTTCCATTCCTGGTTTTAACATAAAGAGAAAGGGTACTTTTAAATGTGGCGCATGCTCACAGTGTGCATACATTGTAAATACCGAAAAGGTTTACCTGGAAAGTAGCAGGAGAGAGATTGCCGGTGGTTCTTTTTACAATTGCAACACAGCTGGGGTAGTTTACCTTGCCATCTGTGACCCATGTGGCACTTTCTACATTGGGAAAACCAAGCGTAAACTGAGAAAGCGGATATACGAACATTATTATGACATTAGAACCCTCAATGAGAGGAACGCATTATACAAACACATGTAAGGAAGCTAGGTTTTTGTTTTTTGTGATCAAACAGGTACAGGCTGACATTAGGGGGGGACCCTGGGAGACAAGACTAGAATACAGGGAACTTTTTTGGCAGGTTACTGCAGACACAGGAAGACCCCCAGGGCTTAATGAGAATATCAGTATAATCCCCTACTAAAACTGAGGGCAGCCAAGTTGTAAATGTATTTTAGCTTTTTTATTATTAGAAGTAGTAAAACAAATAGTTTTATTTATTTTTTTGGTTGTTGTGATCTAAGGAGAAGTCTGGTCCCTTGTGTAACAAGCAATTCTTGGTTCATTAAAACATTACTCAGATCAAATGTACTGTTTTTTATGCCATTTGACCACTAGATGTCAACATTGTTTAACTTATTCCATCTACATATTCTACAGTCACTTTAGGTAGTACAATAATTATATAATATATATTTTATAAGTTTTTTTTTAAATTACTATTTTTAAAAAATATATAAATTTTGTACTTAAAGTTTCAATTGAATTTTATTACTATGAATCTTGCTATTATGTTTTTTATACAACTTTTTTTATAATTGGTCTTGGCTAATTGATTTATGAGGTATTTCTTTTCATTGGTTACTTATGTTTTAAAATAGTACATATAGAAAGGGTTTTACTTGTTGTTTTATCTGATGAAGTATATGCTTTGCAGGATGAAAACATATGTCTACATTGTTAGCGTTTATGTTTTAAGTGTAAAATAAAGCAGTGGTTCGTGCAACATCATTTTGCTGTGCTCCGTGAAGTGTGCTTGAATTTTTGGTGTTTTTGGATCCTTTTTGCACACAGTCTCCTCTGTTTGGTGTTATACTTATCAGTCACTTGTTTTAGTCTATTTCTATTTGTTAGTCTCAAGGTCAAGTCTCCAGCTCCTTGGGTCAGGAACAGCAGCCATCAGAGATAGCTACTGTGGCAGATGTTTATTTCAGTAGCAAAGGAGATAGGGTGCATCATGGAATGGAGTGTGAATGAGGTTCAACAAGAATTGAGACAGAGTGCGTAAGTAAAACAGAAGGAAAAAATTCATTACTATAGGCACATGGCAAAGGACTGCAATGGAAGACAAATATCAGTACCAGGTAACACACACACACACACACACACACACACATGGATATATATATATATATATATATATATATATATATATATATATATATATATATATATATATATATATATGTGTGTGTGTGTGTGTGTGTGTATAGCCACAGTACAATAGTGAGTATGAGAATCAGTAGCAGGTAACACTCTAGTATATATGTGTATAGCCACAGGATAATAGTGAGCATGAGAATCAGTAGCAGGTAACACTCTAGTATATGTGTGTATAGCCACAGTATAATAGTGAGCATGAGAATCAGTAGCAGGTAACAGTCTAGTATATATGTGTATAGCCACAGTACAATAGTGAGCATGAGAATCAGTAGCAGGTAACACTCTAGTATATGTGTGTATAGCCACAGTATAATAGTGAGCATGAGAATCAGTAGCAGGTAACACTCTAGTATATGTGTGTATAGCCACATTATAATAGTGAGCATGAGAACCAGTAGCAGGTAACACTCTAGTATATGTGTGTATAGCCACAGTATAATAGTGAGCATGAGAATCAGTAGCAGGTAACATTCTAGTATATGTGTGTATAGCCACAGTGTAATAGTGAGCATGAGAATCAGTAGCAGGTAACACTCTAGTATATGTGTGTATAGCCACAGTATAATAGTGAGCATGAGAATCAGTAGCAGGTAACACTCTAGTATATGTGTGTATAGCCACAGGATAATAGTGAGCATGAGAATCAGTAGCAGGTAACATTCTAGTATATGTGTGTATAGCCACAGTATAATAGTGAGCATGAGAATCAGTAGCAGGTAACACTCTAGTATATGTGTGTATAGCCACAGTATAATAGTGAGCATGAGAATCAGTAGCAGGTAACACTCTAGTATATGTGTGTATAGCCACAGTATAATAGTGAACATGAGAATCAGTAGCAGGTAACACTCTAGTATATGTGTGTATAGCCACAGTATAATAGTGAGCATGAGAATCAGTAGCAGGTAACACTCTAGTATATGTGTGTATAGCCACAGTATAATAGTGAGCATGAGAATCAGTAGCAGGTAACACTCTAGTATGTATGTGTGTATAGCCACAGTATAATAGTGAGCATGAGAATCAGTAGCAGATAACACTCTAGTATGTATGTGTACAGCCGCAGTATAATAGTGAGCATGAGAATCAGTAGCAGATATCCTAGACCTAGTCATTACCAACATGAGAGACCGGTGTTCCACACCTGAAGTCGTTGGTCAGATCCAACCATAAGCTAATCACCCTAGATATCCGCATCCCGCCCCCACCCCCCATTAAGGAAACCACGGTAAAATATTTCTCCAAAGCCAACTTCATGCTTCTTAAGACAGAAGTGGCAAACTTCATGACACCCTTGCAGATGGACAATACAGTTACGACTGCTGAATCCTACACAGATGCACTCTAAGCACTTACACGAGTGCATGGATTGTGCTATCCCAAACAGAACCAAGATGCTATCCTCCAAAAAAAAGGAAGCCAGTCTGGTGGTCCCCTGCCATAAACAAACTCTACAACAGAAGGAAGAAACTGTTGCAAAAGACAGTAAAATCCCATGAGTAGAGGAGTTCCCTGGTCAGCCTCAGTAAGAAGCTGAGAATCCTTATAAGATACCCCAAAGCTAGCTACAAAAACAAAATTGCCACTGATTCTAGGGGCAACCACAAAGCATTCCATAGCCATGTCAAGAATCTCAGTGGCAACACCCAGATCTGCTCTGAGTTACAGCACAACAGCATGAAAATTACAGAACCAACTGATATTGCCAACGTCCTGGCAAATAGGTTCAGTGCTAACTTTACCCCCCTCTCACCCCCTAAAGGGCCCATATCTATACAGAAAGAAAGCAGAGTCCCTGTAATCACAACTACGCAGGTAAAAGCTGCACTCTCTAAAGCCAAAAACACAGCATCCATGGGACTGGACAACATCCCAGGCTGCGTTTTACATGAACGGCAGAACAAACTGGTACCCCACCTAAGCACCATGTTCAATCATAGTCTAACATCAGGCTTTCTGTCCACTGAATAGCGCACAGCAACAGTTATCCCACTCCACAAAGGGGTGCCACCACTGATCCCGGGAACTATCGCTTTATTATCCTGATGAGCCTGGTCTGTAAGGCCATGGAATGTATCATCATGGAACTCATAAACAAAGACATTGGTAACCTCCGAACTCTGGCCCCGCCCAGTTCGGGTTTGTGAAAGGCAGATCATGCCTCCTGAACCTGATCAACTTCTTTGAGGCAGTCACCAAAGTTGTAGACGAGGGTAAGGTGGTTCACACAGCCTATCTTGACCTCTCCAAGGCTTTCAACACCATCCCCCATTCTGGAATTATAGATAAACTCACTAAACTAGGCATAAATCCCTACATCACAAGATGGGTTGCCAATTGGCTCACTAACAGAACCCACACTGTAAAAGTTGCAGACTCCAAATCTGACTTCAAACCAGTGACAAGTGGCATACCACAGGGTTCAGTCCTGGGACCTCTCCTATTTGGTATCTACTTCTCTGAAGTGCAGGCTAACACAGAAGGCCTTTGGCTAACGAAGTTTGTAGATGACTGCAAACTAGAAGCCATAGTTGAGTCCCCAAATGATGTGGACATCCTACAGAAGGGCCTCACTGAGACAGATGCCTGATGTCAGAGCCATGGCCTCAAGCTCAATGCCAAAAAGTGCATTGTCATCCCCTTTGGTAAAAGCTCTGTACCCATGAACTACCACATAGGTGGCAGTCTACTTAATGCCGAATGTGTGATAAGAAACCTGGGAATCCCGGTGGACATTAGTCTCTCCTTTGATAATCACATCACCACAGTAGTCAGGAAATTGTTCTACGTGGCACACCTCATCACAAAAGGGTTCTCATCTTGGAAAAAAGAGGTCATTGTTCCCCTCTACTCAACACTCATTATAGAGTACAATGCCCCTTTTGAAATGTACCTCACAAGACATCTGCAGCAGCTGGAAAGGCCACAGAAGTACCTCACAAAGAGGATTACTGGCCTCAAACAGATGCCCTTAACTGACTGTCTCAAAAAACTCCAGCTTTACTCCATAGCACATGGCCTACTCCGAGGTGATCTCTGCCTAACATGTAAAGCTATGTCAAACCTAGAGCTGTTGGACATGCTATAACTAAAGAAATCCCAATCCCTCCGAGCTACATACTCTAGGGACCTAAACCTTGTCACCACAATAAATAGAGCATGCTGGATGGATAGATTCCTGTCCCAGAGACTTCCCATACTCTGGAACAAGCTACCCATCTATGTCAAGCAAAGTTCCTCATTAGCACTCTTCAAGAAAAATCTTGATAAGTGGATGGGAAATAGGAAATACACCCCGGGGATCACTTCGTTGGCTCTGCTCGACAGGGGTACAGGAAAATAACTTTCTTGGGTGGCATAAGCCAGGGAACCTTTTTGGCTAGGCTTACATAGGCCCTCATGCCGATAGCCTAGTACCTACCTATGAACGTATGAACCTATAACACTGTAGTATATGTGTGTATAGCCACAGTACAAAAGCGAATATGAGAATCAGTAGCAGGTAACACTCTAGTATATGTGTGTATAGCCACAGTGTAATAGTGAGTATGAGAATCAGTAGCAGGTAACACTCTAGTATATGTGTGTATAGCCACAGTGTAATAGTGAGTATGAGAATCAGTAGCAGGTAACACTCTAGTATATGTGTGTATAGCCACAGTGTAATAGTCAGTATGAGAATCAGTAGCAGGTAACACTCTAGTGTAT
This sequence comes from Protopterus annectens, assembly GCF_019279795.1. Lineage (NCBI taxonomy): Eukaryota > Metazoa > Chordata > Ceratodontiformes > Protopteridae > Protopterus > Protopterus annectens. Next base: position 388,612,133 of record NC_056726.1, read on the forward strand.
GTGTGTATAGCCACAGTACAACAGAGAGTATGAGAATCAGTAGCAGGCAATTCTCTAGTATTTATGTGTATAGCCACACAACAATAGTGAGTATGAGAATCCGTAGCAGGTAACACTCTAGTATATGTGTGTATAGCCACAGTACAATACAGAGTATGAGAGAAGGCATGCATTGCTGACTTGTTCCTAGCACTGCATGTTCAGGTTCTGAGCTACACACAAGTTAAGTTAGGAGCAGGAGCATCCACTTTAAACTCATATGATGCTGGCATACCCACTATACAGTCTGCACTATAATCCTTGGAAACACAGACATTTGTATAATTACACAAACACAGATCCAGTGTAGTTCTCTACCTGGTTTTAATGTTTACCACTCATTTCCTTTAAACAGGATGGCTTTGTCTCTGTTGAGGGCACATATGATTTATTTGAAACTGCAGTAACACACATCTGATCAAGCTAGAGTAAAACCTACAAGTCCTCTATATCCAAGCAACTGATTTCAAGCCCACCTTCCATATTGTGATCAATTACAGAAACACCTTCAGAATACCTGCAGTCCATGAAGACAGTGTCAAGAAATTAGAATATCTAAATACAGAAACTAACACAGTCATTATGGGTGATTTCAGCAATGCATCCATAAAGTGGATAACAAATACAACAAATCACAAGTATACACAACAGACATCATCAGCACCAATTATTTCAGCCATTCATTGTCCTGCCATACTAGGGGTACAGACTTACTAGATTTGGTTCTTATGAATATATGCCACCATTATGCACCACACCTAGTTCTCTGTTCTTTGGTCAAATGTATTCACTGTGCCATAGTATTTTCCATAAGATCACAGCCTAACATGGCCTCAAATCCCACTGTCAGCAGAGATGTCTTCAATGCTAATTTCCTAGCACTAGAGATTTAAACGCTCCCTACTCCATGAGCACACCATAGCAAAGATGGCCACTTATACCACAAACATCAGTTCCTGCCTAAACTCCTGTATTGAAGCTTCTGTTTCCTTTCAGCACAAATACAATGCCAAATTCAGAAATCAAGCCTGCAACAAGCGATACAACTCCTTCTCAGAAATAGACTCGAATTTCCTCACGCCAAAAAACAACCTCAAGAGGATAAATAAATAACTAGGGCAAAACATCAAAACCTGCAAAACTAAGTTGTTGTTTTTCTTTCGGCTTTTCCCGGTTAGGGGTCGCCACAGCGGAACTCCGGTCCGCTAATCATTGGCAGTACATTTTTATGGTGCCGAGGTGCTAGCTTGACACCCAACTTTCAACAAAGGCACACTCATTCACGCATGTCTTTCGAATGCTACTTGACCACGGGGAGGATATGCAGACTCAACACAGAAAGCACTCCAGCCGAGAATCGAACGTGAGAACCTCTTGCTGTGAGGCGACAACGCTACCACTGCACCACCACGGCTTCCAAGACCTGCAAATCTAACTATAAATTAGATATTATAAATTAAATATTGCTACCACACCCAAAGACAGCCATTAAGCCTTCTTTAACTATGTCAGAAGCAACACCCAGTACTTTACTGAGTTGATACTAAATGGTATCACCCATTCTGACCCCAAGAACATTGCACACATACAAGTAGACAAATTTAGTTCAGATTTCTCCCTTCATCCTCTTCCCACAACACTCAGAACTTCATAGGTTCATAGGTAGATACTAGGCTATCTGCCCTAGGGCATTTATAAGCCTAGCCAGAGTGTATTTGGCTTCCGCCTCCCTATTAGATTTGCCTACTGTGCCTCTGTAAAGTAGGTCACAGAAGGTACCCTTTTAAGATTAGTTTACTGTGCCTCTGTCTAGCAGGGACACAGAAGAGATCCTAGGGGTAAATTTGCGATTTCCCATCCATGCATCCAGATTTCGCTTGAAGAGGGTCAGCGAGGGGCTATGTCTAACATGAATTAGGATTCTATTCCAGAGTGAGGGGAGCCTATGGGAAATGAATTTGTCCCTCCAGCATGTCCTATTTATTTTTGTGCTGAGGTTTAGGTCCCTGGAGTGTGTAGCTCTAAGGGACTTGGATTTTTTGAGGTGGAGCATGTCCATTAATTCTGGGTTTGACATGGCTTTGTACGTCAGGCATAGATCGCCTCTGAGTAGGCGGTAAGCAACTGAGTAGAGCTGGAATTTCTTTAGTTGAGCTGCATAGGACATCTGTTTGTAGCTCATGATCCTCTTGGTGAGGTACTTTTGGGGTCTTTCCAGTTGCTGCAGGTGTCGGGTAAGGTACATCCCAAAAGGGGCATTGTATTCAATTATGGGTCTGATGAGTGACAAGTAGAGGGGCACAATGACCTCTGTTGATCTAGATGTGAACCCTTTCGTGATAAGGTGGGCTATATAGAAGGTCTTTCTAACCACTTTGGCAACGTGATTATCAAAGGAGAGATTACTATCTACGTTGGTCCCCAAATCTCTAATTACTTCTTCCGTACTTAATGGATTACCACCTATGAGGTAATTTGTGGGCACCTTGTTTTTCCCAAAGGGGATGACTATGCACTTTTTAGCATTTAGCTTGAGGCCGTGGCTCTGGCACCAAGCATCCATCTCTGTGAGACCCTTTTGGAGGATGCTTGTGTCAGCTGGAGATTTGATTATGGCCCCCAGTTTGCAGTCATCTGCGAACTTTGTCAGCCATAATCCCCCCATGTTAGCCTGTACCTCAGAGAAGTATATACCAAACAAGAGAGGTCCCAGAACTTAGCCCTGTGGGATGCCACTTGTAACTGGTTTGGATTCGGACATGGCACCTGCGATTCTGACCATGTGGGTTCTATCTCTGAGCCAGTTTGCAACCCATCTTGTAATATAGGGGTTGATATTTAAGCTGGTAAGCTTATTTATGATGCCCGAGTGGGGTATTGTGTCGAAGGCTTTTGCGAGGTCCAGGTAGGCTGTGTGGACTACCTTGCCCTCTTCTATGGCTTTGGTAACTGTTTCAAAGAAATCAACTAGGTTTAAGAGGCAAAATCTGCCCTTAACAAAGCCGAATTGGGTAGGGTCCAGTGTCTGGAGGCTCCCAATGTCTTTGTTTATGAGTTCCATGATAATACGCTCCATAGCTTTACAGACCAGATTAGTCAGGCTTATGGGGCGATAGTTTCCGGGGTCCGTTGTGGCACCACCTTTGTGGAGTGGTACCACTGTAGCTGTACGCCATTCTTTGGGTACATATCCTGTAGTAAGGCTATGTTTGAACAGTGACTTAATGTGAGGGTTCAGTTCTTCTTGGAGCTCGTGTAAGACACAGCCTGGGACACCGTCCGGTCCCATAGATGCTGTGTTTTTTGCTTTGGAGAGGGCAGCTTTCACCTGTGCATCTGTGATGTCAGGGAGGTTACATTCAGTTGGGATAGGCATTTGCTCCTTTGGGGGAGAAGTTTGCGCTGAATCTGTCTGCCAGGATGTTGGCTATGTCTGTAGGTTCGGTATATTTTGTACCGTTATGCAACAATTCAGAGCATATCTGGGAGTTTCCGCCCATGTTCCTGACATAACTAAAGAAGGCCTTGTGATTATCTTTAGTGTCTAGGGCAACTGATTACATCATGTGATTACCTCAGAATAACTACTAAAATTCCTCTCCAAAACCAAAAATATGAGATTGTTGGTATCAGACAACATACTGGTCTGTTTTCTTATCAGTACAAAACACTGCTTCACAGGCTCCCTTGTAAACCTAATAAATCTCAGCTTTTCCACTGGTTATGTACCTGAAACCTGGGGAAAAAAAGCTGTTGTGGTCTCCTTCCAAAAGGGGAATCTGACCACTAAAACTGGGGACTACAGATTAATTATCCTTACCAGCCTCATTTATATGGTAAAGGAACATCTCATCATGGGGTTCATAAATAAGAAAAATGATAGCTTACAGTCCCTTGGCCCACACCAGTTTTGTTCGCGAAGGGTAGATCCTGTCTATTTAACTTGGCTTGCATTTTGGAAGAGTCACAGAGGCACTAGATAAAGGCAAATTGGTACACACAGCCTGCCTAGACCTAGCTAAGGCTTTCAGTGCTATTCCACACTTTAGCATTCTTGATGAATTAGCTCAGATAACTATAAACACACATATAATTCATTGGAAAGCAAACTGGATAATATACAAAACCCATTCAATCAAGACTGGTGGCACACTTTCCTCAAAAAAAGCTTGTCCCTACTGGTGGTCCCCAGGGTTCAATTGTGGGACCACTGTTCTTTGACATATACTTTGCTGACATGAAAGCTTGGATCTCTGGTTGACCAAGTTTGCTGATTTCTACAAACTCAAAGCTGTAATATGGGTGTAATAATGAAGGTGTATAATGTCCCCTTTCATGTGCATAGCATATAGTCCAACTAAAAAAATGTTTTCCTCACCAAAGAAATCAGAAGCATGAGCTTGTTAAGCTGCACAAGTCATCTAAAAGCTCTAGCATTCTGTTCTGTCCCTTATAGACTTCTATGTGGCAATTATTTGACTTACAAGGCTGCAAATGACCCTATCCTACTTAATCTGCTACATGTTCATAAAACTGGAAATACCACTCTCCAGGGACCTTAACCTAGAATGCAATTTAAACAGGACATTTGCCCCAAGACACTCTGACTCTGGAATAAGGTCCCACTCCACGTCAGATAAAGTAGCACTCATGCACTCTTTAATTCTAACTTAGACAAATGGATGGGTAACCATAAATTAACCTGGGTCAATCTCCCAAGTCCCTCACAGACAGGAAAAGTAAGTGGACTGCAGTGGCTAGGCTCTTAATGGTTTTCTAGACTAACTGTCTTGTAAACACCTATGAACATACAAATCTATAATCGTACAGTGGTGGATTTAGGCATGGGTGCAGGGGCACAAGTCGCCTTCTTTTTCTCCTTTTTAAACTCTTCTTCTTTTTTTTTTTTTGAAATCAGAAAGATGTACCACCAAAATGGTACATTTTCCAGTTGCTACTTACTTTTTTTATTGTTTCAGTAAAGCTTTCATTGAGCTATAAAAAAAGAAAATGCATTATGTTCTGTTGAAAATGGAAAAATGTACCACCAAACAGTACACTTTTCGGTTCCAGTTCAGTGTAAGGTGCATTCTTTTTCTCACAATGAATCCTAGACTGTCACTAATGATCATCAATTGCTTCTCCAACTGCATCTCCATTACAGTTGAGTTAGATGCTTTGGTGAGAGCTTTAATACAGGATTCATTGTGTGAAAAATGTTTTAAACTTTAAGTTAAACTTTGCAAAGTCATTTGTCCAACTCAGGTTATTTTAGAGTAACTCTAAAGAACTGCTATTCAAGGGTGAGAGAGTGATTCTTTCCTAAGGTATTATTTTTTTTTTATTTAAGTACTGGTTTGAAGGTGCCAAAGAGGTACAGTTGAAAGAGTACAGCGTTTGGCACTCTGGTGAAAGGGCAATACATAATTTTCTCAGCACTGGTGCAAGGCAGGTTACCTGTTATAAAACTATCAGATCGTCTTTTTTTAATTTATTCCCCCTCCTGTAGACTGCTACTCTTCTACTCCGAATCCTTCTTTCACTTTGGGTTATGACCATTTAAAGTATTTCCTGCTTCTATCAAGTCTTTTCCAATCTATAATAATTGTAACAGAACTGTTTATTGGGTTGTTCATAATTGTTTTTAAACTGTTTTTATTCATTGCAATGTGATTTGAATGAATACAATTTAATATAAATAAAAGGGTTGTTGATGATGATGAAGATGATGGTGATGATAGATAAAAAAAAAATGTTTATAATGACCCAGACAGTTCACTGTGAAAAACAATGATAAAAAACATAAGGGTACATATAGATTTATATACACATGGTAGTAGTTCACTATCAACTGCTGCCTTTGCAGACAAATTGAAGTGCTATGTTTCTACTATCAGCAGCCCACTGTTGAGTAGTGAGGTTAATGAAGGCAGGAATGTTGGGTGATGACTGTGCATATGGTATGGGTGGTGTGTGTTAGGGGGAGTGTGTATGTATGTGTGTGTGTGAGTGTTTGCAGGTTAGGATTAGACTAAGGGTAGATAAGGGCATAGTTTAGTATTTTGTGTGAGTAATGTGTGGGAAGTGTATCTGAATGTCTAGTGCAATTGTTAAGGCAGTGATTTTCATAAAGTCATGAGTGTGCAGGGTTGGAGTTCAGGGCAGGGTTAAGGACAAGGTAAGCACACACGAGTAAGGAGGATAAGGAGATGGGGTATATATAGGCAAATACAAACTATATAAGTGTGTGTGTGTGTGTGTGTGTGTGTGTGTGTGTGTGTGTGTGTGTGTGTGTGTGTGTGTGTGTGTGTGTATCTATATATGCACCCTAACCCTAACTCACTTACCCACCCCTAGCCCAAGCTCCGACACTAACGCACACTTCACCTACCTGCACCCTAACCCGAACTCACTTACCTGACCACTCCTACCTCCGTCACTGTCGCACACTTACCGGGTCGCGATCACACATTACCCTTGTCGGTCTTTCCGCTGTCGGTGAATCACCCTGTTGGTATACGTACCTGTCGGTTATCTGGCATCGGTGATTTCTGCGTCGGGGAATCGGCGGTTCGGTCTTTAGAAGGGGACCCGTTAAACATACACAAGTGCTGTGACATTTCATTTTCGACACTTTGGAAGTCGACGATTTCCGTTTTCGATGGTTTGCAATTTCAATATAGAAGTCCCGATCTTCTCATTTTCAATGTAGTGTAAATTCGATGGTTTCATAGGAAACCATATATATATATATATATATATATATATATATATATATATATATATACTTTAATCATACTTTAATAACACCTTTTTAGATGTATTAGATCTTCACCCCCCCCCCTAAACCATAAGAACCAGGATCTAATCAAACTCCATGGCTTACCAAAGAAACCAAATCCCTCCTCAAAGCTAGAGATAAAGCATGGGATCACTGGAACTCTGTTAAGTCCCCAGCAGCTAAACAAAAGTATCAAGAGCTTAGGAATAATGTTAAGAAACTAGTAAAACTTGACAAAATGTACTACTCTAACCTTCACATCAAGCACCAAAATAGCACTCAAAACTTTTGGGCAGCCATTAACAAATCACTACTGCCAGGCAAAACTAGTACCCCCTCTCCCACCTTACTAAATAACTCTGATAGCATTCCCACTCAATTTAATAAATTATTTACTAAAACAATACTGACCCTAGCCAACCAACAGAAAAATCAACACACACACCCTTCCTTTGAACCTATCACTACTCCCATAAGGAATAGCTCCTTCAAATTCCAGTCAGTCTCTATAGATAGGATAAAGTACCTCAAAACACTAAAGCCCACTACTCTGGCTGCTGACAAATTACCAGGGAAATTCTTAAAAATTGCTGCCAATGCAGTGGCCTACCCTATAGCCATTCTAATGAACAGATCCCTCTCAGAAGCTACCGTCCCAGAGATATGGAAAATATCTCACATAATCCCCCTACATAAAGGAGGTAACTCCACAGAGTATACAAACTACCGACCTATAGCAATGCTATCCCCCTATAGCAAAAATCCCTGAAAATTGCATACACTTCCAAATGATTCAGTACTTGCACATACACAGGCTCTTATCAAACACCCAGCATGGCTTCCGACACTTCCATATTACCATCGCTGCCTTATTTTCCTTCTCCAATACAGTAAACTCTCATAGAAATGCTGGTAAATTTGTTTCTGCCACTTTTCTTGACCTCTCAAAGGCCTTTGAATATGGTTAGACATGACATTCTTATCAAAAAATTGTCCGAATTAGGACTCTCTCTTCCTGCCATAACCTGGTTCCACAGCTATTTAGCTAGCAGTCAGCAAGCAGTCCTGTGTAAACAAGAACTCTCCCACCCTTCTCCCAGTTAATTTTGGTGTTTCCCAGGGTTCTATTTTAGGCCCTCTGCTGTTCGCCCTCTATACCAATAAGCTTCATTCCTCCACTCCCAAATCATTTATCATCCAATACGCTGTTGATTCTATGTTAATGTGTGCAGCTTCCTCACTACAGGAACTTCACACATTAACTCAGGAATCTTTCCTCTCTATAGAAACATGACTATCCAATATCCAACTCACCCTAAGCCCTGCTAAAACCAAACTGCTACTCTTTAAACCCAGTAGGTCCACCTCATCAACTTTTAGCTTTAATATCATGTCCAGTAACAAAACTATTCTCTCTCTCTCACAGAGCACACCAAGCACCTGGGCATTGAGATTGCTAACAGTCTAAGAGCTGATATTCATATTTCCCAGACCATCAAGAAAGTTCACAAAAAACTCGGTACCCTCTATAGAAATAGACAATTCCTTACCCAACAAACAAAAGCTACTATATCTCACACTCACCTTATTTCTACACTCCTCTATGCCTCCCCTATTCTCACCAACCTTAGAAAAGCAGACCTAGCTAAGCTTGATTCCTGCTGTAACAAAATAGCTAGATTTGCCTCTGACTCCCCATTTAGATGTCACCACTGCTCATCCTTGAAGCTGCTCAACTGGCTGGAACTTCCTCAACTCCTGCACTACAACCAACTCTTTCTGGCCCATAACATTTTATATCAACCAGAAAAAACCCTGCATTGCAAAGCCTACTTCACCTCCACACTAATAACAGAGCTCTTCGCTCCAGTAACAAACTTATTCTCACAATAACTAAGTCAAATAATACAGCAGGTGATGCCTTCTTTTCTAATTATGTATCAAAAATATGGAATGCTCTACCCTATAACATAACTACTATGACATCCTTCATACAGTTCAAAAAAGCATTAAAACTGCATCTCACTAATAACTGGCTATGCTCTTGCACTTCAACAGGCTAGACCCTCCACTATGTTAGACCCTACAGCACCTTAACTATCTCACACGTCAAGAGGAACATATAGGTCTATGTTCTATTACTGTAGAATACATACAATATAATAAAATAGATTGTTTTGGTTTAGACCCCAATAACCTTTAAGAAGTTGTTGGTTTACACATGACTCCCTCCAGCAATGATAATATATCTCTTTAGACTAATAAAACTATTACTGTAAGATTCCTCTGTTTTCACTAATTGTGACTGCTGTATATGAACATACTACTATTAAGACTCACTGCATTTTGTATCTAAATATACTTTGTAAACTTTGTAGTTTTTTTTGTTACATGTTATTCATAGGTGTGGAGCTTTTCTTCCCGGGCCTCCACTGAAAATGGACCTGTGTCCAGTGGACTATACCGGTTAACAAATGTAATATATATATATATATATATATATATATATATACTTCAAATGATCGAAGTTGCAGAACTTCAAACATCATATGGTCGATGACCATATGATCAAAGTTTTGAAACTTCGAACATCAAATAAAATAAGAAATAAAAACAAAAAAGATTTTCTTTCACATCTTTGTAGAGGGGCAAGCCCCCTTGCAGCCCCTCCACACCATATGCTAATTAAATATACCAACTCTGAGATTGCACTATAGCGAGGTAAATGGTACATTTCCTGTTCTGTGCTGTACGACAATCTCCTTTCAAAACATTTGAAGTTTTAAAACTTTGATCATATGATCGTCGACCATATGATGATTGAATTTCTGAAACTTTGATCATTTGAAGTAGACTTATATATATATATATATATATATATATATATATATATATAATCATTTGAAGTAGACATATATATTTATATCACTTCACTGAATGACCATTTCACTGCCACCCATTTCACTGAGACCAAATCATCTAAAGTTCATTTCACCTAAAACCCATTTCACTGACAAGTAGTATTCTAATGCAAGTCAAAGGTATATGTCCTTTTCCCCACTGTAGTGCAATCCTGGAGTTAGTATATATAGTTAGGGGGGTGTGGGGGACGTAGCCCCTCCACCTAGTTCAGTTTTACCAAATAATGTAAAACAAAACCAGAGAACAGAAAACCAAATTAAGTGGGGGACTAAGCCCCCCACACCCCCCATTGTGTAGGGCTGTGTGCCCCACACCCCCCTAACTATATATACTAACACCGGGATGACACTACAATGGGGAAAAGGACACATACCTTTAACTTACTTAGAGTACTACTTGTCAAAGAAATGAGTTTTAGGTGAAATGAACTTTCAGTGAGATGAACCTTAGGTGATTTGGTCTCAGTGAAATGAGTTTCACTGAAATGGTTTTTCAGTGAAGTGATACGAATCTATACATATATATATATATATATATATATATATATATATATATATATATATGTGTGTGTGTGTGTGTGTGTGTATGTGTTTAAATAGTATGCATTTATATGTATATATGCACATATATGTGTGTGTATAGATATATATATGTGTGTAAAAATGTTTAAAAAAAACATGTAAAAACGTGTTTTTGCAGGGGGGGGCAAGCTCCCCTGCACCCATCACACCCTCTGCAACTTAAATATACTAACTCCAAGATCATACTACAATGAAGAGAACAGTAATGCTCCTGTTCCGCACTGTATAACAGTGGCAGCTAGTGACTTCAAATCAAAGGGGGGGCTGCAGGAGACAGCTGAATGGGTGGGGTCAATGGAAAGGAGTATGGCCAACTTGAAAGGGGTGGAGCTATGCTAAAATACACAAAGACTTTAAGTAAAAACCCCTGGGTGCCAAATCGTCATTATGAGAGTCCAATCAAGACAAAATGAAGTATAGAAGAAAAAAATATTTCAGTGCATTGGCTACATGATAGCTTACTTAATATCTAGATGGAAACAAAAAGGTTGTGAGGCATGAAAAAATAAATTACTTTTTAAATACATTACTGGAATGCCAGTCAAAATCAAGTATAAAAAACAAACAGCACACAACTCAAACCACTTCTCCTTGCACTGCAGTTCTAATTATAATTTATATTCAGCTTTATTAAAGTACCAAGTAACATGCCGTAAGTAGCAATCTCTGTGATACACCCACTTGTAAAAATGTTTCTTATCCAAAAAAGACCTGCTGCCTGACAAGAACTATCTACTTGTTTCATGAGGAAAACATGATCCAAGTAAAAATTGAACAGCAGACAAGAAACAAGTTCAAGATAAATTGTTTAAAGGATTACTGCACAGGTTATGGACCACACATGATAGATTGGCATTCTGATTAGTTTACAGGTAAAGCCTGCAAAGATGACTGCAAGTCTCCAACAAATGTAATGAGCTTTTGAAAATACTGTAATCCTGTCCTTTATTACAAATACTGTCATATGCATTTCAATACCTAAGGCTTATATTTTATCTAATTATGTAAATATTCTCTGCATGGCGACAACAAAAAGGCTTTCAATGTTGGTAATTCATTAACAGTATGCTTATTAAAGCTTACTTGCATCTTATAGTCTCAGACAAGCTTACTGATGGTTATTAAAGCATTGCTACTTAAACACAGAGCAACAGCCACTGCAACAACATGCATTTTCTGAACAAGAAGCATAAATCAACAGTATAAAAATATGACAGAAAACCAGAACATTCTGAAAAATCAAGGATAGATGAAAAGCTACTTGTAGTACTTGTGTCTACCTTGGATGGGGGGACACTCTGCACACTTACACTGCATAACTGCTCCTTGCCTTGCTTGGACACATCCAGAGTCACTGCATAGGGGAGTGGGGTGCAACAAGTATGTCACAATTTGAAATGTCTCTGGCTGATGGTGATGGCCCTGAAACATTTGTCAGACCTCTCAGCCTCAGAGCAAGAAATCTGGACAAAGCCATAAACAGAAGTGGGACAAAGGCCCAAAAATAAGGACAATTTTTAAATATTGCTCTTATAAACTTAGAAAGATAATAGAATAATAGGTCTTGCATTAGTATGCATTTTTCTGAAGAGTATGAAGTCTGAAACTCAATGTCTGTCATTATTTAGTGACTTCATTCTTAAATGATTTGCCAGAAAACCTCAAATTTTATGAGACACAAACCAAAAGTAAGAAGCAAAAATCTATTCATTCTGCAAAAATCTAGACATTTAAGAGATATAGTTCAGCCGGGGCTTTCTGAGTTTGCCACCCTTACCCCTCACAAAATCAGGGTCAAATGGAGCCTCTCCCTGCAGCTATTCCAATGTCCCATTACTTGGCTCTTTCGCCCCATTTACCATAAACACTATAATGTGCATACTGCTTTACTTCTGTGATGATTTGGATTCATTTAAAAGTTTTATTTTACATTTTACAGCACAAACACTAATAGAAATCTGCTAAACAAAGCAATGCAGTCCCACAATAAAAATAGACTTAGCATTAAAACATCTCTGCCCTTGAAACTCATTCATTGAAACAGCATTGAAACCCACATTCAAAGAAAATGCATCTGGACAGTGGCAGATAAAGATTAACTTTGGGCTGTTTTCAAATCATAGGACCCTTGCACAGAAAACATACATGTGTTCTTTGATACACCTTCCTGATTGTATTAAATTATATTCCTTGTATAATACAGTACATTTGTTAGAGGGCATTTTAAATGTATTGTTTTGAACATTTTTCCAGTAAAAAATGAAACAAAATACATGCAGCAATAATGACAAAACTGCCCAGTTCAGAACATTTCCATCATAAAAGTCTACTCAAACTTATACAATCCACCAGTATCAGTAAATATGCACAATCTCTGCAGAAGTTAAAGTCATCCAAATAATTCCACATTAAAGAGATCTGTAACTAATGAAGAGTTTGCTGCTAGCAAACAACTTTATATTGCATTGTTTCATCTACAAATAAAGTGCCTGTTGCCCTTGAGGAATAAATTGCCTATGTTACATTAAAAACATAATAAGCTAGTAATACTGCAATAGGGAATGGATGGCAAACTGATAACAGGTTCATCATTACTAGGTATCTCCACCAAAGAGGACATTCTCAGGACTGCAGCATCTACCCTCTTTAAAAGTGCAATGCAGTACAGTATCAGCAATGCATTTATATACTGTGGGAGTAGAACACACAGCTTTCAGCATCAAAAGCAAATAAATTACCTGTTGTCCTATTAACAATGCAAGCAGACTCAGCATAAGCAGCACTAAACTTCTCTTCAACTCCTTGTAAAATCCACTTGACACTCAACTGTATCTCTCAACTTTGAAGCACAAGAAATCTGGAAAAAGCCAACATTTATTAGTGAATTCAGTTCTCACCATAGCTCTCAAACTCTTAGCACAAAACACATAGACAAAGCCAATAATAGGGGAATACAGCCCCCAAATATATTCAGTGAATTCAGTTCTCACCATAGATTTCAACCTCTTAGCACAAAAAAAACTGGACAAAGCCAATAATGGGGGAATACAGCCCCAAAAATAGGGACAAATTTCAAATATTGATCTTATAAACATAAAATTTATAGAATGAAAGATTTTGTGTTACCATGTACTTTCTGAAGAATATTAAGTCTGAAATTCAAATGCATGTCATTATTTAGTGAATTCAAAATCCAACAGGAAAACCACAGATTTTATGAGGAACAGAACAAAAATATGAGGCAAACATTTCACAAGTGGTGGTGGGTAGGGAATTCAAGCTCTTGCTACCTGACGTCAAGGTACAGGGTTTGAGTCTAGTCACCAGGTATATTTCACTGGGGCATTTCACACACACACACACACACACACACACACACACACACACACTGCACAGTTACAAAGCTGTCCACAGCACTAGAAAGACACAGACCAGTTTCCTGCAAAAGGTCTAAAAGCACAGTACACACACCAGTCCTGCTTCAAAGCCATCCATCAGCGGTAGAAATCCCACGAGAGCAAAGTCCCGTCCTTCCCATGAGAGCAAGCTGCTACCCAGCCTGCAGATGTTGAAGTCCGATTCCCTTTCAGTCTATGCAGATGTAGCTGCATAGACTTCTGGGATATCTGCTGTTGCCTGGTGTCTTCCTAATCCACACTCTCACCAACAGTCCAGATTCTGTGTGCATGCTCCAGACTGGTTCAGCAGCAGTCCAGATATCAGGAACACCATGTGCGCAAAGTTCCGGGACTTGCGTTTATTATTTTATTTAAGTTCTGAGACTTTTGTTTGTTGTTTTATTTATTTTTTTCTATATTTTCTGTCTTGTTTACAGCTGGGGGACTGCAGTCCTGCAGCCCAATAGCACGAGCCGCCCCTGCTGTATAGCTATCACCATTACCATTCTCTTCACTGTAGAGCAATCTCAGAGTTAGTATATTTAAGTTGCAGGGGGTGGGGACACAGACCCTCCCACACACACATGGGGGGTGCAGGCGGGCTTGCCCCCTGCAAAAACATCCAAAAACTCCAAGGAAAGGGTGCCACAGAACCAGGAACCAATAAAACCACAACAGGCACCCAAAGAGGCAGAAGGTAATAATAAAACACGAGCCTGTAGGTGTAAGCAGCAGCTTCCTCAGATGTAAAATGAAAGAATGAAGACTGTGCCTGCTTATATACCCCTCCCAATCTAATTAGTAGTTAAAACAATTGTTTAATTGACACCAATTAAATCCTGTAACTAAAATATTCATGACAACCTACCAACTTTCCACAAATACAGATGAAAGTAGATAAAAACATGCACATTTTTTAAAAGAACTTTAAAATAAATATATAAATACTAAAACCATCACAATGTGTTGGACAGATAAATAAACTTGAATCAAAAACCAACAAAAAGAACTTGCAAAACATTATATATACTTATTTTATAGTTTTGCAGCTCTCATTTTTAAATAGGGCAATGGATATGTATTCATTCAGCCCTGGGAATCTATTGGCTTCCAATAACAACTGCCAAAATATTTCTCTCACCTCTATCCTATTTTCCCACGGGCCCCCCCCTCACATCACATTGCACCTTCTCTACAACAAAGAAGCCCCATTTTGCTTGGGGACATGTCAGTGTATGTTTAAACAAGGCATTTTTAATATCTTCGACTCTAATAGCATATAAATGCTCATAAATCCTCCTTTTGAGTTTACAAGTAGTTTTTCCAATGTAAAACGCACCACAGGTTTTACATAGGGCCAAATAAATCAAGCCTTCACTATTACAGTTGGAAAAACTACTACTCTGAATCTGATGGTCTCTTGACAGGATGTATACAGAATCCTGTCTAAGTATATATGGGCATTGGGCACATGCCCCACATTTGTAGGTTCCCAATTTCTTACATGAAACAATAGAACCATTATACTCCAGCAAATCCTTGAGGTTCCTGCCTTTTTTATATGTAAATCCTAGGGTGTTGGTAAAAAAACATCCAACTCTGAATAACACCTAAACCTGCTCCAGTGTTGAGTAATAATGTTTTTAACCCTAGAGGTATTCTGATTATAAAACATCACATAGTTACCCCCAAGGTTTCTTGATTTCATCCCTGGTAACGTCACCCCTGGTTGTTGTGTGGTACTCTGCACATTTATTGGTACTATCACACTGGTATCTCCTGTTCCCAAAATAGGGGCAAACCTATCCTTTCTCCCATGCTTTACTTCCTCCAAAACCTCATCAATTAAATAGTTAGGATACTTCCTAGATATAAACATTTCTTTGACTCTCTGACTTTCGTCTTCGAAGTCCGAGTCCAAAGAGGTCATCCTACAACTACAGACAAATTGTCCCTTGATAATACTTCTCTTCTGTTTAAACGGATGGGAACTAGTGAAATATAGGTACGAGTTAGAAAAGGTTTCTTTCTATATACATTAGATGTAAACTGCTGCCCTAGGACGTCTTTTTTAATAGTGACGTCCAGAAAGTTCATATAGTCATGTGTAATATGGGAAGTAAATTTCAAAAAATTAGTGGTATGGTTTAGATAGTCTATGAATTCTGTTAACTTTTCCATACTACCTTTCCAAAAAATGCAAATATCATACAGGTAACGTTTGTAATATACCCAATATTGTGCATATTCAGACTGGAACACAAACTTCTCTTCCCAAACCATGAGCACAATGTTGGCATAAGTAGGGGCACAACTTGCCCCCATGGCCACTCCCTGGATCTGTTTAAACAACTCACCCTCAAAAAATATAAAGTTGTGTTTCCATACCAAATCCATCAACTCTGTATAAACCAGAAAAGTATTGTGGTCAAGTTTTCCATGTTGGTGAATGGCATCCTGGAACCATTCTGACCCTGTAGAATGTGGAATCACATTAAATAAATCCTGAATATCAAGGGTTACAAATATTAAGGAATCTGAATACATGTTACTATTAATGCTTCTCAAAAATTCCCAGGAGTCCTTAAGTATGCCATTGGCCCTAACCCAAATATTTTTTAATTTTATATCCAAAAATTTGGCCAACGGATGGGTTTTAGAGCCATTGGCTGCCACAATGGGTCTCAGGGGTGGATCCTCCACACTTTTATGTACCTTGGGTATCCCGAAAATAGTAGGGATACGGGGTCTGTCCACACTGAGATACTTAAAAGTGTCCTGGTTTATAAAATTGTCATTCAGCATATCCTGTAAAACCAAATCAATCTTACGGTATGCTAAGTTAATCTCATTCTTGGATACCCTAACATACCTATTGGTATCATTAAGCATATCCATCATCTTACTGGAATACAAAATACTGTCCATGAAGACCACCCCTCCACCTTTATCGGGTTGCATCACCCTCAGGTATCTATTTTCTTGAATGGATTTGAGAAGTACCTTTTCTTCTCTAGTCATGTTAAATTTAACATGCCATCCACCCCTGTAAACATTCCTGATTTCTTCTTCGACCTCCCTTTCAAAATTTTTTAGCTGGGGGTGTATAGGGATTATAGGTACTAGGTCTTCTAATACCACTATTAGTACCACCATCCTGTTGTCCCTGAAACATAATATCTAAATTCTTTTTCCGTAGAAAAATCCTCAAGTCTATTAAGCTGTCCACTAAATTACCCCCTGTAGAGGGGATGAATTTAAAACCTTTTGAAAATAAAAGAAAATGTTTCCTGTCAATCTCAATACTGTAATTGTAAATTTTAAAGTCATGTAGGGTGTGACATGGTCCATCCACAGTAATATTCCCTGTACTCCATTGGTCCAACATGTTGGCTAGTCCCCCTTCCTGGCTACCACTCTTATTTATCTCGTGCCATTTGGGGGACCCCTGTAAAAATACCGCACAGGGGATTTGTGCCTTAACCTATCTGATCTCCTAAGTTCATGGAATTCAGTATGGTTTGAATCCTGATGTTCCCCCATCCCTGAATCACTGTACATCACTCTATGATCCATAGAGTCCCAGGCATTGTGTCCCCTGGTGGAAAAGAAGAGGAATAAGTACTGTGTTGTGGTCCAGATTTATCAAAAAAATTATTTTTTCGACCAAATTTGTCATTCTTAGGGTATGGGTATGCTTTTTTCTGTCTGTAATCCCTCAAATCCCTATCTATTTTGCCACACTTCCTTTTAAAAATAACATGACATTTTTCTTCCACCTGTTGCTTAATAATAAAATATTTTCTCTTCTCATTTTCAACAGAAAACATAAGATCATTGGTCACTACTTCATTAATGTATTCTATCTCCTGATATACCTGCCCCATAATCCTTTCATTTTCTTTAATCAGGGCTTTCATGACTTCAAAACCACTACGGTCAAAAATTCTCAACAATTCTTCGTGAAAGGGGGAGCCTTCCACTACATTGTTCGGAAACTTATAAAAATGCAATCCTTTGGGTACTATACCCCTTTTAATACAGTCATGCAAGTAACAAATGTGAATACCCAGAGTTTTATGTTTGTAAATTAAATCAGTGAGTTTTTTAATATTGGCTCTATAAGACACTTCACTGTCTTTCTCAACATCCCGGTCATTAAATATAAAGTTATTATCAGTACCTTGGTGACTGGAAAAAGACTTGTAACTAACAAGCCATGAAGCCAAAGAGGAAGAGTCCGTCCACTCGTGCACTCCATTGTCACCATTAGCCGTATTATCAGTCATTTCCACAGGAGCATGTCCCTGAAAAGGGAGGACTGTCCATTCGGACCTTGGTTCTGGGAATTCAATGCCAAATGATTGTAACAAAATTTTGTTGCAGCTCCCTTCTGTAATGCAGCCTCACCTCTAGTGCCCCTCGACGGCAAACCGGAAGAAGTTGCAGTTACTTCCTCTACAGGCACATCAGCCTGTCTGCGATCCAAATCAGCTTCCTGATTGCATGCAGGAGTGGAAATGCAATCCTTCCTGTGGGTAGGCCTCATAGGGTTGATATCAAAAGAATTGTCTTTCCCTCGCTGAGAGTTACCAGTCATAAGCGAAATCAATTGGGTAAGCTGCCCCTCCACATGAGACAGGCGCGAATCCAGGTCAGTACCTTGAACTGCTTCCCCATCCTGGAAGCTGGCCTCTGCCTCAGATACCTCCATGTAACAAGTAATCCAAAAACTCCAAGGAAAGGGTGCCACAGAACCAGGAACCAATAAAATCACAACAGGCACCCAAAGAGGCAGAAGGTAATAATAAAACACGAGCCTGTAGGTGTAAGCAGCAGCAGGTTTAATCACATATGACGAAAGTCAGAGAGTCAAAGAAATGTTTGTATCTAGGAAGTATCCTAACTATTTAATTGATGAGGTTTTGGAGGAAGTAAAGCATGGGAGAAAGGATAGGTTTGCCCCTATTTTGGGAACAGGAGATACCAGTGTGATAGTACCAATAAATGTGCAGAGTACCACACAACAACCAGGGGTGACGTTACCAGGGATGAAATCAAGAAACCTTGGGGGTAACTATGTGATGTTTTATAATCAGAATACCTCTAGGGTTAAAACATTATTACTCAACACTGGAGCAGGTTTAGGTGTTATTCAGAGTTGGATGTTTTGTTTACCAACACCCTAGGATTTACATATAAAAAAGGCAGGAACCTCAAGGATTTGCTGGAGTATAATGGTTCTATTGTTTCATGTAAGAAATTGGGAACCTACAAATGTGGGGCATGTGCCCAATGCCCATATATACTTAGACAGGATTCTGTATACATCCTGTCAAGAGACCATCAGATTCAGAGTAGTAGTTTTTCCAACTGTAATAGTGAAGGCTTGATTTATTTGGCCCTATGTAAAACCTGTGGTGCGTTTTACATTGGAAAAACTACTCGTAAACTCAAAAGGAGGATTTATGAGCATTTATACGTTATTAGAGTCGAAGATATTAAAAATGCCTTGTTTAAACATACACTGACATGTCCCCAAGCAAAATGGGGCTTCTTTGTTGTAGAGAAGGTGCAATGTGATGTGAGGGGGGGCCCGTGGGGAAAATAGGATAGAGGTGAGAGAAATATTTTGGCAGTTGTTATTGGAAGCCAGTAGATTCCCAGGGCTGAATGAATACATATCCATTGCCCCTATTTTAAAAATGAGAGCTGCAAAACTATAAAATAAGTATATATAATGTTTTGCAAGTTCTTTTTGTTGGTTTTTGATTCAAGTTTATTTATCTGTCCAACAAATTGTGATGGTTTTAGTATTTATATATTTATTTTAAAGTTCTTTTAAAAATGTGCATGTTTTTATCTACTTTCATCTGTATTTGTGGAAAGTTGGTAGGTTGTCATGAATATTTTAGTTACAGGATTTAATTGGTGTCAATTAAACAATTGCTTTAACTACTAATTAGATTGGGAGGGGTATATAAGCAGGCACAGTCTTCATTCTTTCATTTTACATCTGAGGAAGTCTGGTGGACGAAAACGCTTTGTATTGTGTGGCGTTTATGTGATTAAACCTGCTGCTGCTTACACCTACAGGCTCGTGTTTTATTATTACCTTCTGCCTCTTTGGGTGCCTGTTGTGGCTTTATTGGTCCCTGCAAAAACATGTTTTTTGATGTCTTATTTCTTTTTTTTTTTTTTTTTTCAAATTTTGAGATTCCACAATCTCGAGGTTCTGAATTCGATCTACTGAATGTTGGAATTTTGGACTTTCTAAATTAAGAAGTGGATATATATATATATATATATATATATATATATATATATATATATATATATATACACACACACACACACACACACACACACACACACACACACACACACACACACACACACACACACACACACACACACACACATATATGTACATAAATATATTTTTTAGGTGTGTGTGTGTGTGTGTGTGTGTGTGTGTGTGTGTGTGTGTGTGTGTGTGTGTGTGTGTGTGTGCGTTAACAATATACACACAGATACAGATATTGTACACAATCAGCAGAAAAAGTAGATTAGGTGATGTAATTCCTTCTTTAGCTATAAGACAGCATACTGTATAGAATAAGAGCTTAACTGTGTGAGGCACAAATTCCGATGTCATCGGAAGTAATTTCACAAGATGAAGTGTCTGGAGCAGTCAGATGAAAAAGTCTGTGAGTGGGACCACTTAAGTAAGTTTTTAGGGCAATTGATGTAAGTAAATAACAATATTTTTCACTATAACATAGCAATACTTGAAGTACCATATAGGTATCTACACACCTATCAGCTGTACATCATTATAAGAAGCGTTCATCACTTTTATTCTTAAAAATTCCATTTCCATGTTCTACACGGGTCTATCACACGTTTGCTCTTATTTATTTATTTTTTTAACAAATAACATATTTTATCAAATATCCATGGTAAACAATATTGTTTCATATAAATTAGAATAAGTGTTTATATTGGAGTCAAATCTTAGCTGAAGTTGTTAAGAGTTTCAGCATTTTGTCCATTTGTTCCTTATACAAAAGATGGCGTGTTTCCACCTTTTGCAGATGGAAGGTTGAGACGTATAGTTATCTACATGTTCTACCTCTTGCAGCTAGTGGATTTGGGTGCAAGCAACCCCCCAACAAAAGAACATATTTAAAACTTTCTTCAGCAGATACTGCAGCTAATGCCAACTATTTCTTTATTAGTTGTTCTATAGAATATTACAGAATACTCTGCCAAACATCACGATATTTAAAAAAATTACGACTTTAAAATATAGGGAAAAAATATTTTAAAATACATACATTTTACATGTTTTTTGGATCCCAGGTTTAGAACATGCCTTATATTTATGGGAAGAAAACTAGTAATAAACAAATGAAGTTTTTACTGTTTTGTCATTTACTTTGGATGGTGCATGAGCATGCGCAAAGGTGAGAAAAACATCTATCTACCCACCCACTTAAAAGCAGCTACATCCATTTGCATTTATTTGTTTTTTTCCATTTTTCTGAAGTAGTAATAAAGTACGACCCAAAATACTGTGAGGAAAACTTAATACACATGGCTACATTTTAATTTATATTCTTCGGCAAGAATCTGAGGAAGCAAGTAAGAACCCAGAATAAAATACATTTCTTGTAACAGGGGTACAATTCTAAACTCACTTTTCAAAGATGTAGTTATTTAATACCAGTTTAACTGTACTATAAATTTCAATGTTGTCATAAAATACAGTTATTATACATTTTACAGCATACCTAAAATTTCAAGACATTTGCCATTTTCACATTTTTCCCTTTGCAAGATGCAATGGCCCAGATATGAACTTTCCCACTTAAAGATGGGCAAGTAGTGATCCTATCAAAGCATAAGTACAAAAGGGCAGTTTTCCTGACCATATGCATCACCATTTGTCACAAAAATCACAAATGTAATGAAAGACAGAAGATCTTTAGTAACATTTAAATAAGCCTGTGCATGTCTTGAGTACATACATAAAATGGTAACTTGAGTGGCTGCCCTACACTCTCCGGTCAGGAGCTGACTGACCATTTTGTTTCTGAGCAGGGCCTCACAATTACTAATACAGAGGAAAAGACATAAATGTTAGAAAATACAACTAGCAGACACAAAAGGTAAACATCGAGTTTTGATAGGTGGAACCTAATATTCTGGGACAAAACAAGTTTTTCACTTCACATTTCAATTCTTAAAAAAAAAATCAAGTTGACGCTTGTCAGAGTGACAGCAGTATTATTTTTCTGTATATTTCTTTACTGACTGCAGCTTAGTATGTTTAAAAAAAACATCTGCAGAGTGTGTCTGAGCAGCAGGGCTCCAGACATCATGTGTACCTCTTTGTTGTCTGTACTTTTTCCAGTGGTGTCCCTTCCCCAGTTTTGTCTTAAGTCTGAAGGACAAAGGATGACCTTGCATGGATAGTATATTTATATATGTATATATATATATATATATATATATATATATATATATATATATACACACACACACACACATATGTTTAAAATGTTGATACGTATGTGTGTGTGTGTGTGTGTGTGTGTGTGTGTGTGTGTGTGTGTGTGTGTGTGTGTGTGTGTGTGTGTGTGCATGTTTCCATGTATAAATATGCATCAGGGCTAGCCACCTGGCGGGGTAAACCTTGGCTGGAGATGATTGTTATTGTTGAAGTGACACCCTGACCCCATGTGCAAAACTGGGAAAAAGGAGTTCAGTGTGTGTGTGCATGTGTATGTGTATGTGTGTGTATGTGTGTGTGTGTGTGTGTGCGCGTCTGTGTGTCTGTGTGTGTTTGTGTATATACATATATATATATATATATATATATATAAACACATATACATATATATACACACACACACACACACACACACACACACACATGATGTAGATACAGAGGCATATTTTAAATATATATGAATATATATACACACATGCACACACATAATTATTAAATCCTGGTAGGAAGGGTGACTTATTATTGGTCTGAAACCATGTTTCAAAGATGTTGCATTTAAAGATGAATTTCTTGTTGTCATGTTACAGTTTATATATATATATATATATATATATATATATATATATATATATATATGTATAGATATATATATATCCCAATAGGAGAAGCTACAGCAAACTGTGATTGATGCTGTCAGATAGAATAAAATAAAGGAATAACAGACATGTTCAACAAATTTAATAGAATAAAGCAACAAAGCTTTCGGGTTTCCCCTTCATCACTGTATAAAGTTACATTCTTAAAACCTCCTTATATAAAAAATACATATAAAAAAGAATATTTCACAATTGAATATTCAATAGATAAGATTACCTACTTGGATATAAAATTAGAGAAACAAGATGGCAATATTAAAACAAGTGTGCATAAAAAGGATGTTCATGCAAATAAATATAAACATAAGACCAGTATGCATGCACCCTATATTTTTAGGGGAATAGTGAAGAGCCAACTTTGTAGGGTAAGTATATTAAATACAGATGATGTAAATGACAAATTACAAATGGATGAAATGGCCTTAGAATTTACAGAGAGGGGCTACCCACCAAACATGGTACAAAATATTATAGAGGAAGTATTAAAGGATAGAGATTATATAACAGCACCTTATTTTAGATTGAATTATGAAATAAAACCCACCTCTGAAACCAATGAGAGTACAACTTCGAATCGAAACTAAGATATTTACTTACTTATAATAATAGAACTCAGGATGTAGAAAGGGTTATTAGGAAATAGTGGAATATCCTATTAACGCTACCAGAAATGAAAGAAGTAGTTGATAAATCCCCTAGGTTTGCTTACAGAAATGAAAGAAATCTTAAGAACAGATTATGCTATAAGGAATTGTTAGTAAATAAAAAGAAAACGTATGTGAAAAATGGCACTTTTCCATGTCTTGACTGTAGTTGTAAGGATATGACAAATGAATCTGTTTTTATACATCCAAATAGCAACAAAAAATATGTTTTTGATGAATTAGCTTATTGTTTTACAACACCTACAGTATATTTTGCAACCTGCACAATTTGCTCGGCATTTTATGTAGGGAAATGTTCAAGAACATTGAAAGAATGTATTGTAGAACATAAATCTACAATTAGAAGAAAAATAGAAACAAATGCACTAGCAAAGCACATTATAGATAAGGGTGATTCACATAAGTTTAAATTTAGGGTGATTAAAATACAACATAAGAATATAAGAGGTGGGGATATAAATAAAAAAACTTGAGAATATTGAATTAAAATGGATTTTAGAGGTAAAAGCGGACAAGTTGCCAGGTTTAAATGGGGCTGTTAGCCTAAACCAGTGTTACAAAGTAAACAAATGATGTTACACTAATTGATTAATTATTTTATTGCTTTTCATTTATTATTCTTTGGCTGTGTCATGTCTTTTATATATAAGGAGGTTTTAAGAATGTGATTTTATACAGTGATGGAGGGGAAACCCAAAAGCTTTGTTGTTTTATTCTATTAAATTTGTTGACTGTGTCTGTTGTTTGTTTTTTATTTTATTTTATGTTATAGTTTATGTCAGATAACAAAACTGAACAATATATGTCTAGGTTTTAGAAAAGGGTAGGACCAAACTGCATAGAAAAAATGGGAAATGTGGGAACAATACATACAGGGGATGAATGAGTTTTAAAAGAGGGCAATACTTAAATGAGTTATGTAATGTTTGAAAATGATTCGGTAGATTATAAGTGATGTATAATGTTTGCAACTGGGAGTCTGTCAGTATGGTTTGCGATGTAAAATGCTTGCAACTAGGATTGCGTTGGTGTGGTTTGTTTTCATTTATATAAATGTATGATTGCCTATGTTATAATTGATATTTTAATAAAGATGTTTTTGTTTAAAAAAGGCATTGAATCATTTATGTAATGTTGCTTAGAGTATATGATATATAGCAATATATGTGAAGTATAATGCCTGCAAATGTGAACTTGTTAATACAGTTTGATTACTTTTATGTAAATGTAAATTTGTCTGTGTCAATAAAGGTGTTTAAAAAAAAAAAACAAGCATCCCAACTTCAAGTAGTACCACTGTCCTAGTTAGGATACTCAGAGTTGTAATATATGTTTGAAGCAGGGGTTGATGAGCTGTTCATTATGGTTCTAATGCTGTAAACACATGGAAGGAGAAGCATACATCTTTTATCCTTTTCTTAGATTTATAATGAAAAAAAAACTGTAGCTAGCATAAATGAGAGCTATTGTCCTTCCTCAGAATTTCATTCCAAGGCCAACATAAATCAAAACCCTCTCAGTAGGAAAACAGTCATCATAGCCTAGAACTGCTACACCGTATGTCTTTTAGTCTGTTGACTTCACCTAGGAGGTTATTACTATATACAAGGGAACATTCAGAGTATATTAAATTCCATTTTATCAACCAAAAAAAAATGTTTGCAAAAATATAATTATGTTTGTACACAGTACAATATACAGTAAGATTTATAGAAAGACCATGAATGTAGTATTATCACAGTAAGGAATATTTCCTACTGATAGCATTGCTATTTGTACATTTTAATATAATCCATTGCTTACAAAATATTCACATTTGTTTTTCTTATGTCTTTTAAGTTTATTTTTTCAGAAAATGCTGGGTAATGCAAGGATGTCTGTAGGCTGATAGAAGTGTGACATTCCCCATTGCATAGATGCTAATGAGTCATGTGTTCTGGATATTCTTACAGTTACCACAGACAAATTAATGGGGAAAATGTAGTGTCAGAGCACAATTCATTTCTAGCAGTGACTAAGATAACAGAGATTAGTATACCACCCACAGACAGAAACAGTTTTGTAAAGAAATTGCAACATGCCAAAGTTGAGAACAGATCTTACATTCATTTGTGAAGTGTTTTATATGTGTTCTTTCTTCAGCACAATGAACATGTGTTGTTGTGGCCATTGGCTAAGTCAGTAGTACTTGACATTGTTTTATTTTGTACATTAGATACAGGAGCAGTTAAAAGTTTTGAAACAAGCTGCTGTATGTCAGGAAAAACTGCTATCATATCTTCAATAACCAAGCGAGAATTACATCAATAGTCATTTTTCAAAATTTTCAGAAATGCCATAAAACACAGAGAAGGTTCAGCCCCTGAAAGTAAGTCATAGTGGGTGAGAGCAACACCAAAGTAGAGGGCAATGTCCTATTTTCTGGATGATTATGTTGGATAGCTCAGATATGTATGACACTTTATCTCCTGTGGTAAAGTATTTATCTAGGATACTATGAATTAGCATGTTCATAACATTTACTGATTCAGTTTTGAAAGGAATAAAAAAGTTGTTAAAGTCAGTTAATGATTGGAAAATGAGCTGAAGCAAACTGTAGTTTAAAAGGTTTTCTTGTTTGTATATGAAGGAAGGAGCACATGAGTGAGATGAAACATCTTAGTAATTCATGTTGTATACTTTGCATTTTTGTTGTGGGTTTGTGGGCATCCAGTGTGTAGATTGTTTCCCTGTGATTTTTTTTGTTTGTTTTGAGTTACTGAAACTTTATGCATTTCTGTAAGAGCATGCCCTTCAGTGGAGGCAAATCTAGTTGTATTTTATTTTGTTGTACTGCTACAGAAGTTACCATCCTCTTGATATTTGTTTTCATTTCTTTACCAGCAATCAGTCAGGTGTGCATGATGGCACAGAGAACACTGTAAGTGAATGTAGTGCTACCAGAGAAGTCAGTCAAAGTAGTACAATCACTGACGTCAGCAGCTCGAGAGATAACATAGAAAGTGAGCAGCTCAAGAGATAACACAGAAAGTGAGAGAAGTACCGTAAGCGAAATCAGTCAAAGTAGTACTATCACTGAAGTCAGCAGCTCAAGAGATAACATACAAAGTGAGAGAAGTACTGTAATTGACCCTCTTCAAGAGAAATCTTGATGAGTGGATGGTAAACAGAAAATTCACCCCGGGGATAACACCAGTGGCTCTACTCGACAAAGGCACTGGGAAGTAACATCGGGTGGCACTATGTCAGGGTAATCCTATGGTTAGGCTTGTAAAGGCCCCAGGACCATTAGGCTAGTACACACCTATGAACCTATGAAGTGAAGTTAGTCATGTCAATTCTGACAGTAAGAAGCATTAAAATCAGTGATACTCTGGTGACAATCCTTTACAAACACTTTCTATGGACACCTACAGGAATGCATGGATCGTGCTATCCCAAATAAAACCAAGACTCATTCCTCCAAAGGCAGGAGACCTGTCTGGTGGACCCCAGCCATAAATAAGCTATACAACAGAAGGAGGAAGCTACTACATGATAGAGCAAAATCCCGAAAAGGGAAGGCATCTCTGATCAGTACTAGCAAGAAACTACGATCCCTCATAAAATCATCTAAGGCCAGCTTCAAAAGAAAAATTGCACAAAATGCTAAAGATAATCACAAGACCTTCTTTAGTTATGTCAGGAACCTGGGTGGCAACTCCCAGATATGCTCTGAGTTAGTTCAAAATGAGCGAAAACCACCACTAATTCAAAAGCCAAGAACTCGACTCAGGCCAGTCCAAAATGTAAAAAACATGAAAAACAACAAATTTTATTAAGTCACTGTAAAAGCTTTTCGTTAGTACCTTGCACTAACTTCTTCAGACAAGCAAAACATTCACACCATTACAAGTGAGTTTAAATACCAGCATTGAAACACTTAACCACGCCCCTTGCTCTCCCTTTAGCTCTTTAAAGGTACAGATCATAGCTAACTAAGGTGCATTTGCAATTCTCTATTAACATAATAAAAAATTCATACACCGAGACTGCAATAATAGCAGGCTTTGAAACTGAAAGAAAAAAGCCCAATATTTTGATTATTAAACTGTATAAAGTAGAAAAATATATAAAATAACATAAAAATAACGATGTTCAACCTACAGCATAAATACTAATAATGGAAGCGCAACGCTTCCTAATCAAAAATTACCTATGCATACATTGTATCTTGCCTGCTTTCAAGTAAAATAACTAATATAATGAATATAATAAATATAATGAAATTAATGCATACTGTCCTAAGCTTCTAAATAACTAGAACAGCTACCCAAGAAAAATAATATAATATTAATCATATCTCTCTAAATAATAAAAATAATAATATAGAAATATAAAATATGACATGTAACATATAATATAACATAAATTTAGGCTACTCAGTATAGGTTTAATACTGTCATTAAATAAAAGAAAACAGGTCTAAAAGTTAGCGTATCTAGACCTAAAATTACTAAATAATAAAATATGAATCAATAATATATATTGTAAAATAATGATCATGATGCATAATCATAACAATAACTGATAACTATTAACCCTCCACCACTGTCGACTAATAAAGAGTTATGAAACCATTCATTTGTCGACTCTCATTTTTCATTTTTTGACTCTCATTTTAAAAACATTGTGAGAATAAACAGCTCGTCACCTCTTCAAACTTTTAAGTTTTAAAAAACAACTAATGGATAACGAGCTGTTAAAACCAGGGGGGGTGATATGCTTCCAATCTTAATTGCCAAAGAAGCTCTTTACAGTCTAATCTATATGTCTCAGGTCCATAAGAATTGGTATTATACAGTTGATCTATAACCATAAATGTAAACCATGAGTTTACATTTACATTTATGGTTATAGATCAACTGTATACAAGTTGACAAATTAATGGTTTCATAACTCTTTATTAGTCGACAGTGGTGGAGGGTTAATAGTTATCAGTTATTGTTATGATTATGCATCATGATCATTATTTTACAATATATATTATTGATTCATATTTTATTATTTAGTAATTTTAGGTCTAGATACGCTAACTTTTAGACCTGTTTTATTTTATTTAATGACAGTATTAAACCTATACTGAGTAGCCTAAATTTATGTTATATTATATGTTACATGTCATATTTTATATTTCTATATTATTATTTTTATTATTTAGTGAGATATGGTTAATATTATATTATTTTTCTTGGGTAGCTGTTCTAGTTATTTAGATGCTTAGGACAGTATGCATTAATTTCATTATATTTATTATATTCATTATATTAGTTATTTTACTTGAAAGCAGGCAAGATAGAATGTATGCATAGGTAATTTTTGATTAGGAAGCTGGCCTCCATTATTAGTATTTATGCTGTAAGCTGAACATCGTTATTTTTATGTTATTTTATATATTTTATATATTTATCTACTTTATACAGTTTAATAATCAAAATATTGGGCTTTTTTCTTTCAGTTTCAAAGCCTGCTATTATTACAGTCTCGGTGTATGAATTTTTTATTATGTTAATAGAGAATTGCAAATGCACCTTAGTTAGCTATGATCTGTACCTTTAAGGAGCTAAAGGGAGAGCAAGGGGCGTGGTTAAGTGTTTCAATGCTGGTATTTAAACTTACTTGTAATGGTGTGAATGTTTTGCTTGTCTGAAGAAGTTAGTGCAAGGTACTAACGAAAAGCTTTTACAGTGGCTAAATAAAATGTGTTGTTTTTCATGTTTTTTACGTTTTGGACTGGCCTGAGTCGAGTTCTTGGCTTTTGAATTAGCGGTGGTTTTTGCTAGTTTGTTTTTCCAGTCTTGAAAGTTTATTTATTTAGTTCAAAATGACAAAAAATACACTGAACCCATAGACATTGCCAACATCCTGGCAGACAGGTTCAGGGCAAACTTCTCCCCCCTTCCCCCCCCAAAACAGCAAATGTCTATCCCAACAGAGTGTAGCCTCCCTGACATCACAGATGCACAGGTGAGAGCTGCCCTCTCCAAAGTAAAAAACACAGTATCAATCAGACCGGACGGTGTCCCGGGCTGCGTCTTACACAAACTCCAAGAAGAACTGAACCCTCACATAAAATCACTGTTCAATCTCAGCCATACTACAGGATATGTACCCAAGGAATGGCGTACAGCAACAGTGGTCCCACTCCACAAAGGTGGTGTCACAATGGATCCTGGAAACTATAGCCCTATAAGCCTGACTAGTCTGGTCTGCAAAGTTATGGAGCGTATCATCATGAAACTCATAAACAAAGACATTGGGAACCTCCAAACACTGGATCCTACCTAATTCGGCTTTGTTAAGGGCAGATCTTGCCTCTTGAACCTGGTTGACTTCTTTGAAACAGTCACCAAGGCCATAGATGAAGGGAAGGTAGTCCACACAGCCTACCTGGACCTTGCAAAAGCCTTCGACACAATACCCCACTCGGGCATCATAAATAAGCTCACCAGCTTAAATATCAACCCCTATGTCACAAGATGGGTTGCAAACTGGCTCAGGGATAGAACCCACATGGTCAGAATTGCAGGTGCCATGTCAGACTCTAAACCAGTTACATGTGGCGTCCCACAAGGCTCAGTCCTGGGACCTCTCTTGTTCGGTATATATTTCTCTGAGGTACAGGCTAACATGGGAGGACTATGGCTCACCAAGTTCACAGATGACTGTAAACTGGGTGCCATAATCGACTCACCGACTGACACAAGCATCCTCCAAAAGGGTCTCACAGAGACAGATAACTGGTGCCAGAGCAATGGCCTAAAGCTAAATGCCAAAATGTGCATAGTCATCCCCTTTGGGAAAAACAAAGTGCCCACAAATTACCACATAGGTGGTAATCCATTAAGTACGGAAGAAGTAATTAGGGATTTGGGGACCCAAGTAGATAGCAATTTCTCCTTTGACAATCACGTTGCCAAAGTGGTTAGAAAGACCTTCTATATAGCCCACCTTATCACAAAAGGGTTCACATCTTGATCAAGAGAGGTCATTGTGCCCCTCTACTCATCACTCATCAGGCCCATAATTGAATACAATGCCCCATTTGGGAAGTACCTTACCCGACACCTGCAGCAACTGGAAAGACCCGAAAAGTACCTCACAAAGAGGATCAAGGGACTCAAACAGATGCCCTATGCAGTTAGGCTGAAGAAACACCAGCTCTACTCAGTTGCTTACCGCCTACTCAGAGGCAATCTGTGCCTGACGTATAAAGCCATGTCCAACCCAGAATTAATGGACATGCTCCACCTCAGGAAATCCAAATCCCTTAGAGCTACATGCTCCAGGGACTTAAACCTCAGCACAGAAATAAATAGGACATGCGGGAGGGACAGATTCATATCCCAGAGGCTCCCCTTACTCTGGAACAAAATCCCAATCCATGTTAGGCAGAGTCCCTCAATGACCCTCTTCAAGAGAAATCTTGACGAGTGGATGGGAGATCGTAGGTTTACCCCTGGCATCTCTTCTGTGTCCCTACTAGACAGACACTAAACTAACCTCAAAAGGGCTATCTTCTGTGACCTACTATACAGAGGCACAGTCAACTAATCTAAAAGGGTGGCGAAAGCCAAACACACTCTGGCTAGGCTTATAAATGCCCTAGGGAAGATAGCCTAGTATCACCCTATGAACCTATGAACCTATGAACTAACTTTTCACTGACAGATATTAGTGAGTACATCACATGTACTAGTATTACAGAGAAGGAGAAAGTCATTATAATTTATTGCCTGTGAATCTGTGACCAGAGAGGAGATCTGCAATAAGTTGGCTGCATGCCTAATAAAGTTAACAATGAATCTTGAGCACTGCATAGCTCAATGGTATGATAGCACTGAAAACATAGCTGGAGCACAGAAAGGCTGTGCAGCTTTGTTTCAAGAAAAATTACCACATTCTATATTTTTCCATTGTGCTAGTCACCAGCATAACCTTGTACTTTCAAAAGCTTACAAAGTTCCAGAAGTACGAATAATGTTAAATGTAGTGAAGGAAGTTGGTTTGTTTTTCAAGTACTCCCCAAAAAGGCAAAAATGTTTAGAGGAATCAGTGCAGTACATGAATTTACAGCAAGTGGCAAGTGGTCAAAAAAAAAAAAAAAAAAAACAATAGAAAAACAAAAGCTTAAGTTGGTTTGTAAGACCAGATGGGTGGAAAGACATACATCCTTTGATGACTTCCATCATATGTATGAAGCACTCCTTCAATGTTTAGGCAATATTATGAATAACAGAGGGCCACACTGGAATGGAAAATTTTGGCTGATGCCAGTGGACTTTACAGTTCAAAGTCATGTTTTAATGTTTCTTTCCAGCCAGCAAGGTCCTTGCTTGGCTTTACTAATCCTCTTAGCAAGCTTCTGCAAGGATCATCACAAGGCTTACTGTATGCAGGGTACAGGACATTTTGAACCCAGAAGTTTTGACCCTTGCATTAATGCATTTTATATCTAGATCTGTAACAAGGCTTTATAGTAGTTTATAAGACTCAGCAAGAATAGTGAAAAGAAATAACAATCACACACACTAAACTGTCTTTTCGCTTTTCCCGGTTAGGAGTCACCACAGTAGAACTCTGGTCTGTTAATGATTGGCAGTGAATTTTTACAATGTTGAGTTGCCAGCCTGGCACCCAACCTTCAAAGAAGGCACACTCACACATGCACGCACCTACCTGCATGTCTTTAAATTCACTCGACTGCTAGGAGGACATGCAGACTCCACACAGAAGATGCTCCAGCCAAGAATTGGAACGGAGAACCTTTTGCTGTGAGGTGACAATGCTACCTGCTGCAGTGCCACAGCCTATATGACAATCATATACACTTGGGCAGAAAATAACCCATCATTAGACAGAACAAAATATTATTTGCATTACTGGTCTGTAACCTGGTATAGTCAAAGAGAACTGACAATTTCTTAATGTGCTAACTTTAATATACATTTGACTGTTTAAAACATTTGCATTTGCTCTACATAAAATAATAATATTATTAATAAAATAACCACTATCCAAAAGCAAATTATTCTGAAACCACACAAAAGACCAGTGAAAACAGCTCTACTTTCCAAAATAAGAATTTAATAAAAACCTTTTAGTTGTCTCTCCTCTCCTAGCACCTTGGCTGCAAGCCTTTACAGAGTAAAGGCTTGCAGCCGAGGCGCTAGGAGAGGAGAGACAACTAAAAGGTTTTTATTAAATTCTTATTTTGGAAAGTAGAGCTGTTTTCACTGGTCTTTTGTGTGGTTTCAGAATAATAATATTATTAATTTCTTATGATTGTAATGTTTAAAATGTTAACTATATTAACTTCTTATGTAAAATTCCTGATTGATTTTATTAACATGTTAAAAATTATTAATTAAATTA
Organism: Protopterus annectens; assembly: GCF_019279795.1. Classification (NCBI taxonomy): domain Eukaryota; kingdom Metazoa; phylum Chordata; order Ceratodontiformes; family Protopteridae; genus Protopterus; species Protopterus annectens. Next base: position 388,645,107 of record NC_056726.1, read on the forward strand.
ATTATATTTAGATATTAAATACAATGTTAAATAAACATTTACACATTAAAATGTTAAATAATATATTAAATTTCAATCTAAAATTCCTAATTAAAATATTAAGCAGTAAAATACTTTTATTAAATTTAATTGGGGTCAAATTGTATGGGGTCAAACTGTCCAATAAATATTCCCATAGACAATAAACGTTAATTTTAATGTGAAAGTTTAGCCAGTTGAATTGGGGTCAAACTCTCTTGCTTCTTGTATGCATTTGAGCAAGTCAGCTGTGTGCTTGATGAGCTGTGGGCTATTCGTGCAAACATTGAGCATGAGTTTAGGAATATCTTCACAGATATGTCAGAAATGGGCAGCTTCTGCAGTAAGGCTAACTTACCCCTTCCATTTGTCTGTAACCAACAAACTATGAGGAACAATGTTGATGGAGAGACTTCAGAAGTGCACTGGAGTAGAGCAATTTTTGCTTCCTTTCTGGGTCACGTTATTCATGAACTTTCCAGCCGATTCACTACAATGGTATCAACAGCTATTCTAGGATTCACACTTATTCCATGAAATTTGAACAACTTAACATCAGAAAGAGAGAATTCACTTAAAACTTCTTTTGACTTGCCTTCACTGACAACATTCCACCAAGAGCTCAGACTGTGGAAAAGGACATGGGAAGCTTTATTAGCCAGTTTTGCAGTGCCAAATGACTTGAAGCAGACATATTCACAAACAAATGTCAACATGTTCTCAAACATTTCCTTCATATTAAATACACTTTTGCTCACTCCAGTCACAACTGCTGGAGTAGGGAGACCTTATTCAGCCTTAAAACTGATAAAGTCAGAACTCCGGAGTACCATGGGACAAGAGAATCCTAACAGTTTAATGTTGTTGTTCATACACAGAGACATCCTGCTATTCTTCAGTAAATGACTTATTTGTGGAAAGACACCCAAGAAGAATGCTACTCATTAATTTGCTTAATTAAGATTTGATCATTACTATGAGTAAAAGTTTGTGACATATACTACAGTACAGCATGGGAAAATAGAGGACTTTACAAAATGCTTAGTGTTACACTCTCAAAACAAATATTTGGTAAAGAGACTGACTTGCTCTCATATCTTTTGATGGTATAACATATTGACTGTATGTCATGGGAAGCAATGTGCTAGTTTACGCTGTTTGCATCAGTCATACCAGCTATGGATACCTTCAAGAGATGCTGTGTCAGACAATGGAGATTTATAGTCATTCCATGGATGGTAACAGGGAATAGATGCCATGTCTGCAGCACTTACAAAATGGAGATTTCCTGTCCTCAGAGTAAATAGAGAATTCAACAACCAGGGAGAAAACCATTGAATTACAGTATCTTGGATACTTGAAGAGACGTGAATTTTGGAAAAATATAAAGGTTACAAAAACACTAAATGACTAACTTTGGACTCTGACTTCAGAAGGAAAAAAGACAAAATTCCAGTGTTAGGACTGATGAAGTCATAAAATATTCTTGTCATTATCCCAATGATTTGTCGCTAGAAACAGAAAAAAGGTACATAGAATTATGTGTGATTAAAGTTTTAGTAACAGAAAATGAACTTTGACTTAAACAAGTGAAATAATTCATCTACTCCAAAGGCAATATAGAGTCAGAGAAGTACCGTCAGAGAAGTCAGTCAGAGTACTACCATCACAGAAGCCATTTACTCCACAGGCAACATAGAAAGTCATAGAAGAACCATCAGAGAAGTCAGTCAGAGCACTACCATCACATAAGTAATTTACTCCACAGGCAACATAGAAAGTTCTAGAAATACCATCAGAAAAGTTAGTCAGAGTACTACCATAACAGAACTCATCTACTCCACAGGCAACATAAAAGGTCAGAGAAGTACCATTAGTAAAGTCAGTCATGGTAGTTTGATCTGCATGAAGCATCCAATTGAAATCAGTGACACTAATTGTTCAATGAGGGATATTAGTGAGGAAATCACATGTTCCAGTATTACAGACAATTATTAAGTTGTTATATATCATTGCAAACCACACACTTTCTACTTTCACACATAGTGTTCACAGAAAAGTGAAGTGAATCTGAAAGATCCCTATGGCAATGTCAGCACTTACTGGTAGACCAGTTGAATTTTGTAGTATATTAAGTCAAAGAGGGTGGCCTCTATGGTTTAGACTATGTATTGTTTTCAGCACCAGAAAAAAGAACAGATGAACACAGATGCATGCATCTTTTGTGAAAAAAGAAGATATGATATTCATTGTAGGTGATTGAAATGCTAAAGTTGTTCTAAAAACTACAATTGGAATATCAGACAGGTTTGGCATTGGTATATAAAGTGAAGCAGACATAAGACCGTTAATGTTATGCCAAAGTAATTCAGAAGTCACAGCAAACACTATCTTGCAACAGCCTAAGAGATAGCTTTACATATGGATATCATCAGATGGACATTATCACAATAAGATCAACAATTTCCTTGTCAATCAGAGATGAAAGAGTTTTAGAGTTCTGTACAGTCAGTAAAATCAAGATCCAGAGCTAATCGTGGTACAGACTATTAGATTATTACTGTACAATTTGAATTTACAGGAAACCAGAAAAATTACTAGGTCAGTGAGGTTTGAGCAGAACAATATTAAAAAGAACATCTACCGGAGGTGAAGAATAGATATAAGGGATTAGGCATGGTGGACAGAGTAAATGAATAACTATGGCAGAAGTCTGAGAAATATTAACCAGGAAGTGACAAAAACCATTCTAAATAGAAAGAAGATTAAGAAGGCAAAATGCCTGTCTGTGAAGGCTTTAGAAGTAGCTGAGGAAAGAAGGACATCTAAAGACAATGAAGATAGAATGCATTATGTAAACTTTTAATGCAGAGTTTCATTGATAATAGAAGAAGTAGTTAAAGAGGGATTTATAAACAAGCAATGCATAGAACTGAAAGAAAACATTAAAATGCGAACAACAAGAGATCACTTCAATAAGATGAATTATATTAAGGGAAACTTCCAGGTAAAAATGGACATGACAAAAGACAAAAAAATGGAAAAATGTGACTGAAACAGAAGAGAAAAGATCTCAGAATTCAGACAGAGTAGTACCACAACATAAGTCAGTTGCTTCTCAGACAACATATTAAGTTGATAAGGACACCAACATCACTACCACGTACAATGATGTGTTCTCTAACTAGAGCCAAACATCCTGATGACTGAAGTTAAATGGACACTAAAAAGCATTGCTAATAAGGCTGAACCACCAGATGAATTGTTTAAAATCCTGCAAAATGATAATATAACACTACTGCATTTAAGTTGCCAGCAGATGTGGAAAACAAGACAGCAGCCATTGTATTAGAAAATGTCAGTTTATATTGCAATCCCAAAAATGAGCATCACTACAGACTGCTCCAATTATCAATAAAACTTCCAAAAGGTACAGTATTCCCCAAAGCAGGAGAACTATCTCCCCAGTACTGATGCTGGAGTTACTGCAATCCAAGCTGACTGCGAGTTAGACATGACAGAAGTTCATTGTCAGAGAAAACATGCTGTTATTCAAATTCATATGACCATGAACTTGAAAAACACAGAAATCAAAGAAAACAATTTCAAGTTTCAATGGACTTTAACTTGAGAAAGAAGACAACCAACACTGGCATTTATGAACTCCTGGAGACAAGCATTGCCCCCCACTCCCACACCAGAACATTTAAAAAGGCGAGAAAAGGTAAAGTACAACATTTGTTATTAAAAGACTTCTAAAAGACAATTAATTGTGCTTAAAACTATTGAAAGAACAGCAAACTATCCAAAAACATTATGGTCTGCTTAGGAAGTTTTATGAGTTTAGTTATTTGGTAAATCCATTAAATGAAGATTTTACTATTGTATGCAGACATCTGTGCATAACAATAAAGTAGATTTTGACTTATAGTCCTTTCTAAAATGCTGCAGTTGTTACAATAGTTTTTAAACATTGCTCATTACTAAACTGAGTATTTGTTTTTTGCGATTTTTACGACATCTACTTCCTTACTTGGTGTGTTAATTTTACTTAATTGAACTTCACTGTTTCCACATAAATCATTATTTAGTTTCAAAAAAATTACTTAAATCTTTCTCTATGGCTATTTTCACCTTTAGTGGGATTCTTCCCTAGTTTATAACAATGCATATGCCCGCTATGCCATGGAAGGAGACTGTGACTTGGTATGGGCAACCAATCATCTCTTCCAGGCATGCACTGAGAATACTTGTACTATATGTACATGTGCTGTGTGCTGCATAGGAATTACCACATTCACAGCAACATCAGTACAACTGAATGTGTATTGCTGTCTTGCCACACATGATGTCAGAGCTTCTTAAAGTAATCTTTCCACAACCACCAAACCCAGTGTCCCACTTCCCCACTCCCACCTCGGTACTTAACTAACCAGACTGCACCCCCCCCCCTTTTGCAAATTCCTGGATATGCCACTGATCATGTACATCGCATTCACTTATAAATGGCTACATATAGACTGATATCATCTCTGCTATCCTTTAATGATATGAAGATCAGCCGTGTAACACTCTGAGACAAATATACTTAATGGAATCTTTGGTCATCTCCACACGTGACATGAGAATTCTAAGATTGTAGGCACGTTAACGTCAGCCACATGATTATAGAACTATATAACTTTATGATGCCTCTTGGCAAACAATTCAGTGGCACATATACAACAATATCAAAAAATACAGTAACAAGTGAACAGACATGCATTTTAATTTCCAGAGTGCATCCATGTGCATTTTAATATGATAGTCTGCATATGCTGCTCAGGAGGATGCTATAAGTCATATTGCAGAGCACAAGTTTTGCTCAGCATATTCCTCTCCTGCATTATAAGCAGTAGGCATAACATACACCACACCAGTGTAATAATGTACAGTATGGCTGAAGCAGTACTAGGTTACCTGACGTAGCACCATGACACTGAAAGTGTGTGCTGCAGTCATATCTGTGAGTGTACTATTATGCCATGCCTCTCATAAGTCACATTATAGCAAGTACAGAAAAAACACTCCAGACATGCTTGCCATGTATACCCATGGGACAGCACCACTTATGGCACAAGATTGGTTCTTGGAGCAACATTTGCATTTTATATCTGATGAATGGGAGACACTGACACCAACATATCTGACCCCAGATGAAGACTCCATTTCTTCTCTAGGGGAACGACAATGCAGTACTAGTGATGGATTTGATGAAGACATGATCATGGACATCATAGATGAGTACACACCACTGAAGCACATACTTGAGCTGCTCCTTTTTTGCTCATAATCTTTGTGTAGCATCAGTCTTCCCTACTCAGCAGCATCGCAAGGAACTGGAAAACAAAATACAAGATAGCACCATGATATGGGACAGGATTCATAGATATCCCTCAGAGACAAACCATCTATGTTGCCCATAGTTCAATACATCCCTCATTTGTATTGTGTGGCATGACAAATGCATTACATTTCACTTTCAGGTACCTCATTTATGATTCAGTCACAGTGGTTCAGTCTAGAATGCACAGGTGGTATGCATGCCATATGGCAGTTATCATTATTATAACCTATACTTTTCAAACTTGTAACTGCAAAATAGATATTATTTATTTACTTATTTTATTTATTTATTTAACACTTGTTTACCCGGGAAAGTCCGACTGAACACAGGTCTTTTTTCAGCGGACCCCCAGGAAGAAAATTTCCATGAGTAACAGTAAATTTTAATGCACGAGTTGCAATAAACAATAAAGTATAAGGTAAACAAAATGTAGTATACATAAGAAAATACAAATCTGTTACATCATGACAACAAAACCTAGGCTTTGAACATAGCTAGTACTATTTGTAAAGTATGACTTATATCAAGATTTAAGGTTAAGACAAGCCAGTAGGAATAAAAGAGTAAACACCAGGGAAGAAGTTGGATATGGTTGGGGTATACTGTGATGTACCAGAGCATTCACAAGGGGTTAGTACAGGACACTAGCCAGTTATTTTTTAGATAAGCTTTAAGTGATGGTTTAACGTGATTAGTGAATGTGATTGAGAGAATGGAGTTAGGAAGGGAGTTCCATATACGAAATATATAGCTGGAAAATAAAGATTCTCCTGCAGTGTTGTTGGCCTTGGAGATGGTGAGTAAGTTCTTGTTGTTAGAGCAAAGTGGTCTGCTGGAACTGTAAGGAAGGATGAGAATTTGTAGTGCAGGGATTCTGGTTGGTTGTGTTACAATTTTGTTCGAGAGAGTTGGTTGTAAAGAATAATGTTGGAAGTTCAAGCCAGTCTAGTATCCTTAAAGCTGTACAATGATGTGTTCTATATGGGCAGTCAGATGCAAACTTAGCAATTTTATTATAACATGCTTCTAGCTTAGAGAAGTCAGTTTTCCTAAGATTAGTTAAAATTGGAAACGCATATAGTAGAGTGGAGAGCAAATGGGTTTGTGCTAATGTAATTTTGGGCATTTTGGTCAGGAACCTTTTGTACCTATATAGACTTCCAAGTTTCTTATGGACTTTTTTATTGTTAGGGAGACATGTAACTCAAATTGTAGGTTATTGTCTATTTCCACTCCAAGAAGCTTTGTATGGGTTGTTGATAACAGTATTGTCTTTGGCTATTATGTTAAATGGTGGGCATGAGATAGATGTCTGGTTAGGTTGGAAGAGTAATAATTTAGTTTTGTTTGGGTTCAGGATTAGATGGGCTTTAGCTAACCATGTTTCAACAGAAGTGAAAGATTCCTGTGTTTGAGAATGAAGAGCTGATAGAGTGGCAGCACAGATAAGTGTTGAATCATCTGCATACTGTATTAAAGAACCATGTGGAATAGTTGTGTGTAGATTATTAGTAAAGAGGGAGAAAAGGAGAGGGCCTAAGATAGATCCTTGGGGTACACCAATGGATAAAGGAAGGCATGGAGATAGGTCACCTTGCCATAGAACAGATTGTTGATGACCAAATAAATAGTTATTAAACCAAGCTGTGGCAGATGGTGAGAAGGATAGTTCAGTTAGTACATCTATTAGTTTGGAATGGCAGACCATATCAAAAGCTTTTGATAGCTCTAGAAATATGTCAGATACAAAGCTGTTGTTATTCCTTTGATGGTTTATGGTATTAGTGAAGGATAAGAGAGCAGTAGCAGTACTATGTGATAGACGAAACCCATGCTGAGTGTTTGAGAGAAGGTTATTTGTTAATAAGAATTTCATGACCTGGAGATGACTACACCATTCAAGTAGCTTAGAAAGAGGTAAAAGAATAGCAATTGGGTGATAGTTTGTCAGTTCTGTGGAAGGTCCCCCTTTATGAAGTGGGATTACATGGGAGATTTCCCACAGTTGAGGAGCCTTGTTTTATAGAATGGATCTATTTATAAGGATTGATACTGGGAAGGCTATAGATTCAGCTGCACCTTTGAGGTATTCACTGGGTAAGTTATCTACAGCAAGTGTAGTAGGTTTAGTTTCTGGAGTAGTTTTTCTTATAGTGGCTGTAGGAACTGGGGAGAAGGAGAACGAGGCATTGCTGGTTGTAGACTTGGCTGGTTTGGTATCAGGAGTAGGAGTTTGCTGTTTGGAAAGGGCAATTATAGATTCAGTATAATGTTTGTTAAAAATGGTAGCTATGCTATCATAATTGTTGTGGATGTTTGGGGTTGGTGTAGCAGATTTTCCTGGGTAAATACTTGAGTTTATAGCAGGTCAGAGTTTTGAGGGTTTTTATGGTATATGTTTTGGATGTTATGACAGAAATGTATTTTATCCTGTTTTATTTGTTTTTATTTTTGCCTTATTTCTAAGTTCCTGATACTGTTGTTTAGAAACTACTGTGTTAGCCTTACATCATAGTTCCCAGGCTTTATCTCTAGTTTTCAGAAGGGCCCTAGTATCTCTGCTTAGCCAGGGGGCATAGTTTGATTTTACTCTGATGGGAGCATGTGCATTTAATATATATAAAAAGGATTTATTAAAGTGGTTTACTGCATCATCTAGGTAAAGATATTTGAGTGGAGTCCAGTTGTGCATTTGTAGGTCAGCTAGGAAGTTGTCAATATTAAAGCTATGTTTTTTTTTTCCCTGAGTTATTTAAACATAGTAGGTTTTGGTGGGAATACGCGGTGTTGGTGCTGCGGTAGCATTGTCGCCTCACAGTAAGACGCTGTCCAGTTCGATTCTCAGCTAGAGCGTCTTCTGCGTGGAGACATGCGTGAATGGGTATACCTTCATTGAAGGTTGTGCATCAGGGCTGGTAACTCGGCATGTAAAAATCAACTACCAATAGCAGACCGGAGTGCTGCTGTGGTGACCCCTAACCGGGAAAAGCCGAAAGACACACACAGGTTTTGGTGGGAATATGTGTTGTCATATAAGAAATGTGGGTAGGTGGTTGCTCAGACCATCAGGAAGGCAACCTGATTGGAATGAGCGAGACAAGTTATTTAGTAATATCCAATTCAAGGTTTATTGTTTTTTACTAGCTTTATCTATTTGGGTAGGTTCTGGAACAGTTTGTGTAAAACCATGCAAGTTTATGTGATGGATGGGGTGATCTGTATCACATGCAAGCCAGTCTACATTAAATTCACCCAGTATGAATGTCTCCTGACTAAGGGTACTACTTGCTCAGTGCAATAGATGTTCTATAGTTGGGGCATTATTTCCAGGTGGGATATAACAGCCAATTATATTAAGTGTTTTTCTTGAATTTATAGTTAGTGTGGTATAGGTGATTTCTGCACTGTCGAGTTGTGGGGTTTTGCAGTCAAGGAAAGTTAAAGTGAGAAGATATTTATAGAGGATAGCAACTCCACCTCCTCTTTTGTTGAGTCTGTCAACCTGTAGTATGGAGTAACCTGGGGGTAGTATTTCACCATCTTTTGTACCTGGTTTTAGCCATGTTTCAGTGATTATTACTATGTCTGAGGAGTATGTGGCTAGAGTGGCATGGAGGATGTCTAATTTGTTGGCTATACTTCTAAAATTAATGTTCATTAGCAATAGGTCTGATTTTTTTCTGTTTAGGATTGGATGTGTTGGGTTGTTGAGACTAAAGTAACTAGGAGGGTTGGTGTTATCTGAGAGTGGCCCTGGGTTTGGATGGATATCACCACTAAGCAGTAGCCTAGAGGCAATGTTGGTAAGTAATTTCAATTGTTTGATAAGCTCATTGTTGAATAACTGAGGGTTATAGTGACTATCTTTAGTAGGTATTATTTTAAGTGGAAAATATTGGAGGCTAGTAATATTGACAAGTGTAGGAGAGATAGTGAGATATGTACATAGAGTAGTATGGTAAGGTGGGTTAGTGGTAGGATGAAATGTGAGTGTCTGGAATGTGTTGTGGTGATAAGTAGTGAGGTGCGACAGTAATATGAGTGTAGTAATAAGTGATAGGTGAAGCATGAGCATGTTGTAGGTCTAGGAGGTGTAACCAGGATAACAGGAAGTGCATGTAATTGGATGGATAGAGTGAAGGAGTGTCAGCCTAGTGAATAAGAATGGAAGCACTGGACGTGGGTGAGATATGGGGGCAGGGTAGGGGAGTGGAGGTGCCAGAAGGGTGAACAGAGAGGGCAGAGCAAGCCCCAGTAGGAGAGAGTCCAAAAAAAAATCAGGAGCCAGAAAATGTAAGTAAGACAGTACACTATGTCAGAGCTTTTAATCATACAGAAAACAAATGATGCTAGCCAGCTCTTTAAGGATGAGCAGAGTTCGTGGAATTGAGACTGAACTAAAGTTTTGTTTTGAAATAGTTTTGATCTTAGACTCTGAGGCTAATCTGTTTGCATACAGAGGGAATAGGGATCTTATACAATTAGCAGAGGATGTCATCACCTAGAGGCCAACTTGATTAAATCTCTCCAAGTTGGAAGCTGAATGAAGCTCATGCAGCTTTGCTCACCTCACAATGATAGCCACAAAGTAGGAGAAAATTGTTAAAACAATTCAATGACATTCACCTAATGATTAATTGTAAAGGAAGGCTTGTATATAAAAGTATTGGCTGAAAAGAAGGAGTGTCTACTTCAGATTACTGTGATGGGAAGTAAGAGAATTTCTTTACCGCTCTTAGAGTTGTGAGTCAGTGTAATGATCATTGGCTATTAAGAAAGTGTGCTTGCTTTAAACACTTATGATTGGTTTATTTTAAAAAAAAAATGAAAAGATTGTTTTAAACTTCAAGTATTAAAAGTTATCCTCAGTCCCAGTTTATCAGCGATCTGATGAAGATTTATCAAAAGCACTTATCGTTTGTGGAAATCAAGGGACTTCACTTTTCTTTTTTAACAGTGTGCCAACATTAAATATTTCATTTTTTAGCTCCTGAGTATTACAGCCATGGAGGTGTAGCCTGTTCATCGTTTGACTTTGTACTTTTTACTGGCTACTCCTAGGCAGTGGGATATATCTCTTTTTTCTGTATATAAAAGTAAGTTGAGATTTTCCAGGGCTGATTTGAGCTTTTGCTGAAACTTTGCTTCAGAACCAGAGGTGTGTGGGGGGTGCGGATCCTGAGGCTTGTGGATGGCCCAAGAAAACTGCAAAACAGAACAAAAATACACAGACTGTGAGCAGAAATTGAACAGTACAGTTCTATGAGAAATTGAGACAAACTGGGAGAGAGTAGAGGATATTAGTCAGAGAGTGATGTAAGGATTATCATAACACAGAGAGTGGGTACAAGAAATGGTATAGTAAGTAGGTACAGAGGTAAATGTCCAGGAAAGAGTAAAGAATGACAAAGAATAGGAAACCGTGTCTAGGCAGATCATAACAGACAAATTTAACACTGTACTAAGTCTAATGGGTTAAAGTAGCACCATAGTTAGGTATAACACTGGTCAGAATGTGTAACAAATGCTGTGTTTCTGCTTTTCAAATATCAAATAAACAAATAACTGTATGTTTCTGCTTACTAAAACCAATTAGCACTGTCGTTAGATAAGATGCAGGTTAGCATTTGCAACAAACACTATTTCTGCTAGAAACATAGTAAATAGATATTAGAGATAACTCATGAAGTAGGACACAGTATTGAGAACAATCCAAAACTGATGACATGCAGTACCAGGTATACAGCATGTTATAAATCGCTGAGTACAGGGAAGACACATTGGTGATTATCTCTTGGTGTAGTTCGAATACTGATAATCTGGCAAGGAGGAGCACAGTGTGAGTGTACCTTAAGAATACTGATGGTATAGCTCACTGCACTTACTAAGAGCACCAAAAAAAAAGACACTATGACTTCACAGCAGGACAGTTTGGTCACAGTGAATTATTGTATGTATCAGTACCCTACATGCAAGGAATACAGAGGCTTCTTCTGTGTTAGTGTCATTATAGTGAATTGCAACAGTGGAGTAAAATGCAGTCACATGGAATGACATGACAGCCTGCTACAGTCACAAGGTTCAGTGTCAGATGCTACTTAATTCCATGTGAGCAGGGCTGTCTGTGCTGCATCTACTTATACTGTGGCACAGTCATAGCCCCTGCAATGCAGCTGGAGAGAAGGAGAATGCTTATGGGGTAGTATGATAAGGAGGATGCCTATGGGGTATGATGAGGAGAAGGCCTATGGGGTATAATGATAAGGAGAATCATTACTGGGTATGATGATAAGGAGGACGCCTATGGGATATCATGATAAGGAGAAGTCCTATGGGATATGATGATAAGAGCAAGGCTTATGGGGTATGGTGGTAAGGAGAAGGTCTATGGGGTATGATGAGGAGAAGGCCTATGAAGTATGATGAGGAGAAGGCTTATGGGGTATGATGATAAGGAGAACGCCTATGAGGTATAATGATAAGGAGAAGGTCTATGGGGTACAATTAGAAGAAGGCCTATGGGGTATAATGATAAGGAGAATCCCTATGGGGTATGATGATAAGGTGAATGCCTATGGGATATGTTGATAAGGAGAAGCCTTATGGGTAAGATTATAAGGAGAATGCCTATAGGGTATGATGAGGAGAAGACCTATAGGATATGATGATAAGGAGAAGGCTTATGGGTATGATTATAAGGAGAATGCCTATGGGGTATGGTGATAAGGAGAAGGCCTATAGGGTATGATGAGGAGAAGCCCTATAGGATATGATGATAAGGAGAAGGCTTATGGGTATGATGATAAGGAGAAGGCCTGTGGGATACAATGATAAGAAGAAGTCCTATGGGGTATGATGATACGGAGAAGGCCTATGGGCTATGATGATAAGGAGAATGCCTATGGGATATGATGAGAAGAAGAAGGGCTATGGGGAACGATGAAGAGAAGGCCTATGGAGTACGATGAAAAGGAGAACACCTATGGGATATGATGATAAGGAGATGGCCTATGGGGTACAATGATAAGGAGAAGGCTTATGGATATAATGATATGGAGAAGGCCTAGGGGGTATGATGAGAAGAATTAGACTTATGTGTTTGATGTTCATGAAGAAACATAACAGAACATGTTTGGCAGATATACTGTCCTACTGTATTAGAATATGACATACACGCTCACTCAAATGTCATCCTGAAAAACGATGAGCTCATTGTGGTACTCACCCATGATGCATGCATCATCTGCATCTTGGGTCTCATTGTCACTATTTAGCTTTGTTTTCATTTCTCTATGCCTCTTTCTTTGCAAATTGCACCACAGCTATGTGTCACATCTCAGCTATTTCATCAAGTTGTTTAGACAGCATCATGTTATAGACTGCAACATGTATAAATAATATTTACTTGGTCATGCATGGATTACACATCACATATCCTCTCTATCTGAGCTACTCCTTCAGCAATCCAAAAAACACTTCACAGTAATCTTTATTCATAATGTGGGGACAGAATAGTTTGTTTTTAGTTTTAACACCCGTACTACATTATCGTGTAAGACATAGGCAAACACACATTTATATAAAAGAAAACAAACCATATTCACACATTCCCAGTTGAAAACATTATACATCACATATATTCCTTTGTATATTTAGCATCAATTCAACATTACATAAATTAATCAAGTCCTGCCTTCCCTTAAACCTCATTACTTCTCCAAAACATTATTCTGCATGTATTTTATCCCACAATTTCCATTTTTTTCTATGTTATTTGCTCCCACCATTTTCTAAAGATCCCACTTCCAGTTCTTTTATGTCTGTTACAATATTCACTATGTTGTCGCCTCACAGTAAGACGCTGTCCGGTTCGACTCTCAGCTAGAGCGTCTTCTGTGTGGAGACATGCGTGAATGGATGTTCCTTCGTTGAAGGTTGTGCGGCAGGGCTGCAACTCGGTACATAAAAATCAACTGCCAATCATTAGCGGACTGGAGTTCCGCTGTGGCGACCCCTAACCGGGAAAAGCTGAAAGATACAACAACAACAATATTCACTATTTCAAATACTGTTGGTTTAGACTTTGATTTCCATCTTCTAGCAATTGCTTTTTTTTGGCAGCCACCAGAATTAAATTTAACAATACCTCACTATGTCTAGGCACTTCAGATCCTGTATCCTAGCTCAAAAATAATTTCCTTAGTTACACCCATTTTCTAATCCAATAGTTCTGACAGAGTACTTTGAATTTCTAAAGTCTACCAATTCACTATACTCCCAAAACATATGTTCCCAGTTACCTCTTTCTTCTCAGCACACCTCCAACATTACCACTCTGCCTAAGGAAAATTTCTTTGGCGTCTGCTTGGGGTATAAAAATAAATATGCAAACACTTCCAAGTAAAAATCCTATATCTTCTAGACCTTGTTGAATATTTGGGAGCCATACATATGTCCTCCCATTGTTTCCTTGGGAATTGCTTATTGCATCTCTCTTCCATATTTTTTCTGACCCCCTATGATTGATTCCTATAGTTAGTGTTATTTATTTTATTTATTTATTTACATTAGTTTACTGGGCAATTTTGACTGGACGCAGGTCCTTTTTCAGTGGCTGCCCGAGGAGAAAAGCTCCACATCATGTACATGATAAATAGAGATACAAAGTTGCAGCAATAGTAAACAATATTACAGGTTGTTGGCTTTAGTACAATAACAAGATAATGATTATCAACAGTATATACAGTAAATGTTGCAAGGTAAGATAGTTTCTTGTTGTTTATATTAGTGACAAAGTTGTCAGACAAGATTTTAAAGTATGTAAAGACAACTAGCTAATTCTGACTGTGGTTAGTAGTGGCAGTAGTATAGTTGGGTTAAGGGTCTAGGTGGGGGGGTAAGGGTGGGGGTGTTAGTCTGGATTAGAACAAGGACAAAGCCAGTGCAAATTTAAGTGGAATTTGAGCACAGTCTTGAAAAGGCTGTGGGAAGGTAGAGTAGTTATAGAGGGTGGAAGATTGTTCCAAAGTTTAGATATGGTACATGAAAATATGGCTTCTCCTGCTGAGTTTTTGGGTTTGATAACAGTGAGTTGATTTTTGTTGCTTGATCTTAGTGGAGTGATAGGGTTGGAGAAGGGTTTGAAGGGAAGGGATATTATGGGGGTTGTTTAATAGGTTTATGAGCGAGGGTGAGTTGATTAAAGTGAAGGAGTTGTGGGAGTTCTAGCCAGTTTAGTTCTTTAAGGGAGATACAATGATGGCTGAGGTAAGAGGTTCCAGTGGCAAATTTAGCAATTTTGTTGTAACAAGCATCCAGCTTGTGTAGGTCTGTCTGTCTGAGGTTGGTAAGTATGGGGGATGCATAGAGCAGGGTGAAGATTAGCTGGGAATTGGCTATGGAGATACTAGCCACCTTGGTTAGGAATTGGCGGCTTCGATATAATTCACCAAGTTTCTTGTGAACATTTTTTATTGTGAGAGATATGTGGGTGTCAAATCTAAGTTTATTGTCTATTTCCACACCTATTAATTTTGTGTGTTCTGATAGAGAGATAATGGTATTGTCTTTGGCAAGAATGTTAAAGTGAGGGTGTTTTGGGTGGCTTTGGAAGTTTGGAACAGGACAGGAGAAGTTTTTTCTTACTTGGGTTGAGTAGGAGCTGAGCATTGGATAGCCAGCTTACTACAGAAGAGAATGATTCCTGTGTGATTTGTTGTAGTTCTGGTAGAGTGGAGGCAGAACAGATGAGAGTAGAGTCATCTGTTTGTCATTGTGCAGTATTTTATATGCCCAACTAAGTATCCTTTTTAACAGCAGCTTCTGTTTCAGATTCAATTAAACTCTACCAAAGAGCAGGTCCTTCACTTATGATTCCCCTATCCCTTTCTTTTTGCCTATATTCAGATACCAGTCCCTGATAGGGAGGGCAGTCTCTAGCCGGCAGTCCAAATATCTTCTTGGCTTCTTCCCATTCTGTTACCTTTCCATCTCTAGTTGACACCCCTGCCTGGTTCCTCTCTTCAGACGCAACCTGTCAGAAAGGAACCTCTCCCACTTTAATTTTTGCCTCCAATCCCTAACCTAGACTCCTAGTTAACCTTATCATTGTATCAGGGAATGAAAATTCTTCCATTGCCTAACTAAAGAAATGTAGCTTACTCTGTACCTTTCTCTGCATCAAGACCCACCAACAACAGTGGTATTTTCTTATACTTTGCTTCCATCTGGATCATCACTGTTTTATTAATATTGTCAAATGTTTGCCTCCCCTCCACAAAACCATATTGATGATCCATATCTATCTTCTTCTTCTTCTTTCGGCTTTTTCCCGGTTAGGGGTCGCCACAGCAGATCATCTGTCTGTTCATGATTGGCAGTGGAGTTTTACAGGGTTGAGTTGCCAGCCCGGCACCCAACCTTCCACAGAAGGCACACACATGCACACACACACCTAGGGCCAATTTAGAGTGTCCAATCCACCTACTGCATGTCTTTGGGATAATTGGCAACACCTTTGCCATTGTTTCATTAATTATAGGCCTAAACACTTTATAGACATGGCTTAAAATTGAAATGGGCCTATATGAAACTGGGTATGATGGGTCTTTACTGGCTTTAGGTATTACAGCCACCACAGCTTTCTTCCAGGATGCTGGTAGTTCCCCTCCTTTTAAAATAATGATAATCAAAACCTTCCAGATCTTTATCACTTTCTTACCTACTATCTTCCAAACTTCCACAGGGATACCATCTATTCCCGGAGAATTTCCTGCATATTAATTGTACATCTATGTTTTTATCTCCTATCTTAACTGTTAATTGTTGAGCCTCATCTACCTCTAACCTTGGCATACTTAAGTTTTACATAAATATTTTCATCTGTGCTCTTTCTAGATTTTCATATTTCTCTGCTTTATACATATTTTCATAAGATTTCCGAAATATCTCTAATACCTCTACATCTCTAGTTATTTTTCTTGGTATAGACTCCCTAAGTTTGACAACAACCTTTTCCACTTTCTGTTGCGTAAGTCATTGAGCTAAAAGTTTTTGTAGTCTGGAGATATTATCAAAAAACAACTGCTTAACAGCAATCTTTCTAAACACATGCACATTATCCAGATACTCCCTTATTTTCTCTTTGGCACTTTGCAATTACACCTCTTGCTCTGTGAGATTCCCCTTACTCTGCAATACTTTAACCTTTGCCAGCCCCTTTAAATAATTCCTGTTACTTCATAACCACATCTCTTTTTTATTTCTAACCTCTTCTTTAACTTTATCCCATTTACTAGCTATAACTTGTTAAGAAATTTCTACCTTCCAAAATAACTCTCATATAATTTCCACTACCCATTCCTTAAATTCATCTCTTTCAACAGGCAGGTGGGAAAGTGCCTGTGTCTAATTTTTACTTCATTAGCCTGCATTTTTATCTTAGTTCTTATCGGCACGTGATCTGAAACAGTTTTTGGATATGTCTCAAAGCTTTCAATTAAATGTACAAGATCTTGTGAAATATAATTTCTGTCTAGTCCAGCTCAGTTATTGTACCTTGGGAAATAATAAGTAAATTTTCTCCAAGTTCCCACTGTTGAATTCACGTCTTCCATACCAAATATTTTCATAGCCGTCTTCAGAAATCTAACCTATTTTATTATCTTTTCCCTGCTACATCCCCCAAATGCATCCTCACTGTTACAAATCAAATTCCAGTCCCCAACTATAAGTGATGCTACCTGCTGAAAGCTGATTATTTCTCCCAAAATAAATACATGCCAGTGAAATCCTCCTCCCTTGCTAGTAGCCCCTTGATTCCACAAATCTGTCATTATTATCTTTTTCCTCTTCTATCAATATTGGAGCTCTTCTAGCAATTGGTGTAAGTATTCCCCTTTTCCTTTGTCCCTGATTCTCTCCCTTGAAATCCTTTCCTTATCAAATTTGCATGTTCATTTCTTTCCAAGTGTGTCTCTTATAGCATTGCTATTTGTACTCTACATTTCTTAATATAATTCAATACTCATTCCTTGTCTATACCTGTGAGGCTGAGTTCCATAATAATATAGATAGTGTAGCCATTATGATAATAAGTTTGTGCATATACAGTATGTCCAATTATATATATGGTATATATAACTTATTTATGTAGTGCTGTATGTTCCTGTATTGTAGACATACCACATATCAATGCTTGTCTGACATATGGGCCTCCACAGTTATGTCATGCTTATCTACAAGGGCATCCAACTGACCAACAAGCTGGTTGTGTTGGATTCTGCCCTGTATAAACATCTGGCAAGGGTTGTAATTTGCCCATTGTGCAAACTCTCAGGGTAAAACAGTAATACATTCAGGATGATGCTGTGTGCAGTGCAGTCAATCTGGTAGTTCAGGGATTCATATCCTTTGTGTCTGATATACTTTAGCCCATATGGACTTAGTCGTGCTTTAATGCTCAAAACATTGTGTCACTAAAATCTGGCACTGTCTACTACACTACTCTCTGAAATAGTACACACCCCTTAGAAATCTTAGCTCCTCAGAGGAAACATGATAAGCAGTCTAGAAGCTATAATGTATCTTTGACCACCTATTTGGCAATGACATTGGTAATATCTCAAAAAATATCCAATTAATTTTAGGGCAGTATCAATATGGCTGAATTCAAATGGGTGTTCTCATACTGCAGGTTTTCAAAAGGTTTCACATAGCATTGTAGAGGTGTGGAAAATCTCTGACATTCTGCAACCTTACCCTAATACAGAAAATCTAGTTACATCCTCCCAAGTATAACACTGGTCTGGAAGATCTGACAGGTAAAGTTACTTTGTTATTATTTTGTATTGTTTCTCCACCTAAGAATAATACTTTCCCTGTTGTTTTATTTTCTTAGACCCAGTGGTTCTTGATTTATCCATGCCTTAAGCATTTGTTATAAGCTATTTTTGCACCATGCTTGCTGACCATGAAGCCCCCTTTTATTCCCCTTCTTTGAGGATTTCACCAAGAGGGGGGCATCATTCAGGCAGCCATGAGAATGCTTTGTGCTCTCACTGGCATTCCAACAATGACAGCATTTTGAATGGCCTAAAGCCACACTCTGTTTTGAGGGTGAGTAAACTACTTCATCATTGTGCCCTGCAATGCTCTTCATTTGTGAGTCCATGATTCTGCAAGCTTGTTTTGAAGGCCACATTGGTGACTTGATGAGGCTAATTCCTGCTTCCAGACCACTATCTACATCATTACCTCTCCTCCAAGGGATAGTGGCAGTGTGTACAGCTGTTCAGCTTGTTACACCTCTAACCCCCCCCCCCCAAGATGAGCTTATCCATCCTCCCTGCCAGAACTGTCAGGCATCCAAGTAACTAGTCAGTCTCAGGTCAGCTGGGTAGTAGTCAGGGCTTTATCCCTCTACCCCACCAGTACTGGGACATGCCTTATGTATAGATGACTTTAGAAGGCCCTGTTAAGTCCTATTACAACTGCTTATACTAGACAGCACTAAAAGATCATACTGGGGTGGCCATCCCCATAAACCAATAAAACTTCAGTTACCCTCCCTTTCTTATCTTTACATCCATTAGGCACACACTCTAGTACCTATAGCATCAAACAACTTTTCCAGCTTAGTTTTAAAACCTCCAACATTTCTGATGAGACTACAGGAGAGAGCCTGCAAACATCTCCTCAGGAGCCTCTCATGCAATTTGTGCTACTGCTTTACTGCTGGTAAAAGGAGAAGAAGGACATTGGTTCCTAGCTGTCTATGATTGGATGTTTTGTGCATGGGATTCTCCAACTGGCATCACTGCTGTTTCAGTGGAAACCTCTTCAGTTTAAATTTCAAACCATTTCAATGTTCCGTGCTCTTTTTTACTGAGCTGCTGAACAAGCTAGCCAGTGCTTCTACCAAGGGAAAACATCAATACACCTAGTGACCCCCTGGCAACATCTAGGAAAAGACTACTGATTGCTGGAGAGCCTATAACACACTTCTCAGGACCCAGCTTGAAATTAGTGCTGCTGCTGGTTTGTTGCTGGTGAGAGAAGGAGCAGAGAGGCATTGATTCACAACTTCAGTAGTACAGTTAAAGTAGAGACAGACACTAGGGATCTAGGTACCTTAACTGACAGCAAACTATCCTTTAATTATCATGTAACAGCTGTAATCAGGAAATCCTTCTACCTTGCCCAGTTAATTGTCACTGCCATATCCTCCTTTTCAAGGATGTCTTAACCCCCCCTATTTTCTTCTCTGATTATGGCAATCATAGTTTACAATGCACATTTGGAATGCACTTCTCCAAAACCTTGTCTAACTACAAAGACTACAATGCTTTCTAACTTAAAAATCAAATGATCAAGTTCTCTTATCTACCCATACAGATTAAAAACCTTCTCATTTTTATAGGTCTCCTATCAGCTCCTGCATGGTGATCTATGCCTCTCCTGCAGGGTTGTAAAAAATCCTGCTCTACTAGACCTCCTTTATGTCAGACATATTGGTAATGCTTAAAAAAACACACTCCGAAGATCTCAACCTTCACTACAGCACAAACAAAACCTCATGGAGATATAGTTTCCTTACCAACAGAACAAATTTCCCAATCATATCAAACAATGTAACACACTGGTCTCCTTGAAGTTCTACCTCTGCAATTAATCCACAAATTTATTCCTGGAGTAAGAGGCATGGCGCTAACTAAATGGGGTGGCAAATCAACCCACTAAATTCTTTGGGTTGCATGGCTAAGCTCTATAAGTTCACCTAAAGTGCCTACCTAGGAAGAACCTATGAATCTATAATCTATCCCAACATTCTTCCAGCTATTAATTCATCTGTGTTCAACACCCACTTTATCAAATACACAGCTGTGAAGAACAGGAGTCATCTAGGGTAGGCAATAGGTATTAGGCAGGAGGTCTGGATTGGATGTCAGTCAATTAGAGGAGACAGATACACCCAAGGAAAATTTTAGCATTTCCAGTTCACATATCTGCAAGTCTTTAGGATGTGTAAGGAAACAAAACTCTGCCTCAGTGAAAACCCATGGGGGCACAGAGAGGGCATACAAACCTTGCAAAAGAAGCTCCCCATCCAGGAACTAAACCAAAGAAGTGATCACTGTGAAACAGCAATGCTAACATTGCACTGATCTGCTACACACTTTCCTCATCTTCCAATTTCTTATTTCTGATAGAGTTTGAGCATACAGTACATATACAACTTTCTTCATCGCAGATTGTGTATATTATAATATACTTTTCCCTATTTTATATGGCCTTCTTCCTCATAGAAAATACATATATTAAACACATTTTTTTTCTTTTGGTAATTGTTCACACATCTAAAAAATTTATTTCATTCTGCTGAGTAAAACAATATGCCAGTTTCTTTATCTATAAAAATATTACTTCATAAAGTACTCTAATATTCTTTCTTTACTATATGATATAACCTCATCCATCACCCAATCCAACATTCAGAAACAGCTTAAATTATATAGTCCAGTACATCTGTTAATCAACACTTTCAAGTTTTCTTTTAATACAGTCATGCCTTCAAAATGTCTTATCAGTCATATTTTACCTTCAAAGCCTTTTCATATATTTTTTTATGTTCTGTTCAAAATGTCCCAAGGGCTAAAGCCCCAGTAATCTTTTGTAATGTCTTCCACACATACCTTTGGTTTGGTACAGGCCAGCCTTAGTTAAACTACCATCCAAGGCCAAAAAGGCTCCATGGGCTTTAAATTAAAAGACAGCCACCTTCTGTGTATCCTTCTAATGACAGACTGGGACAAAACTGAAAAAAACAAATATAATATAATATAATATAATATAAAATATAACATAACAATATAATATAATATAATATATTTGCTGTCAGACACGTATAAACAGCATACTTACATACTCTCCTCCAGAAGGCCTGCATATGTAACAGATGTTCACCTCTCTGAAATTTGTGAGGAAAGATAAAAAAATAATGATCACGTTGTCCCCAGTCCAACACAAGACATAGCGAATCCTGGGGTTTGGGAGGAATGTTAAAGAGATAATGACAACTTCACCAGCTCTCTACATAAGTACAGTGGCCTTCTGTGTACACAGATGCAAAGGGCTAGTTTTAGACTAAGTGGAGTTCAGGACAGAGGCACACATTAAAGTATACCAATCCAAGTTGTTCCACACAAATCACAAAGCCAGAAAAATATTGCCAAAATTATCTGGTTGATCATTGTCAGCATTATTGTAAAAACAATAATAACACTTCTCACCCACCATTTCCCTCCTCCAAACTACCCACACAAATCAAAAAAATCCTGAAATATTGCTAAAGTTATCTGGTTTTGCACTGCCATCATTACTGTAAAAAAAGTAATAAAAAACACTTCTCACTGTGCCATTCCCCTCATCCCAACTGCCCACATGAATCTGAAAGCTAGAAAAATATTTGCCAAACTATCTGGTTAACCACTGTCAGCGTTACTGCAAAAACAATAACACTTCTCATGAAACCATTCTCCTCATTGCAACTGCCCACAAAAATAAAAAAACTTAGAAATATTCTCAAAAATATGGGCTGATCACTGTCAGTTCTTGTTAAAAAAACAGTAACAAGTAGCACTTCTCATAACACCATTCCCCTCAATCCAACTATTCACACAAATTAAAAAGCCAGAAACGTTAGTCAAATTATCTGGTTGATCACTGCCAGCATTGAAAAAACAGTAATAACACTTATCTCACCATGCCATTCCTTTCATCTCAACTGTCAACACAAATCACAAGGCCATAAAAACTGCCAGAAAAATCTGGTTTATCACTGCAAACAGCATTATTGAAAACATTGAAAGAACAATTATCTCAATATCCAAGTTATCCCTCTCTTCTCTGGACAATCAGAATTGCGCATATCCCTCCTTGAGTACAACTCCTTCAGGCAGCTATGTGACTATGTTTTGAAAGTTGTGAGGTCTCTACTCCATGACCTCACAGGCTCACAACATTCTAAGTGAACTTTAAGGACATGAGTTGAATAGCAAGTGAATTGTAGCCCTGCCCCCTTGGACCACCAAATATTCTGAGGGCTTATTTTATTATAAATTACCAGCAATGCTTTATGTATTTATTTTTTAGATCAATGAAACATTATTATAAAAAAATGTAAAAAAAAACAGAAAATTTCCCACCAGCAAGCACCGCACCCTAGGTGGTCATCTATCCATAAGGCGGCCATGGTTTGGTATATCACTCATACTGCTGTCAAAGTCAAACTAAGTCATATCTGTTTATAACCAAGCTCTTACTTTTCCTTCTATTCTTCATGATGTAGAAAAGTATCATCCCATTTAATTAATGAGAACTGATGTGTTTGGATTCTGGGATTCCCTATCTCTGAGCTATCTAGCTCCTCTTAGGGCCTTCTCCACTCACTAACCATGCTAGAGATCTTTTCATCTAGCATCCATTAATTCAAAACACTCCTCCTTCATCCCTGTTAGCAGATTGCTCTTCTCACTATATAGCTGCTTTATATCTGCTGTTATATTCAGCCATATAATACCATCAATAAGAACATCTGATAATGGTGCAAAACCATCATGTATCAGTTCTGCAACATCATCCAACTCTGATAGGTTCATAGGCTTACAGTCAGGGGGCATGGAAAAGCCTAGACCATGTTACCAGCTGCCCCCAAGCACTTTCTGGTTAAGTGCCTTGCTCAAGGTGACACAGGTGACAAATGAGGGCTGGGGAAATCAAACCATGTACCACAGGAACTACAGCTCACAGCCTTATCCCTCTGTAACAACTGTGCTTGCAATTTATAGTTTTTAGTCAGATTTCAGGCAACTCAAGACTTCATTTAGGACCTCTTAAACAATCACAATACCTTTCTCATTGCTATCAAAACCTGTTCACCTGCACTATTTAGAACAACTGCCTCATTTCCTTTATGATATACAGAAAGTCCTTGTATTAAAATCAACCAATGCAAATTTCTCCATGATCTTGGCCAACAATTCCTTCTGATAAAACTACCACCCTTTTGTTTATAAGACCAGTGTGTGTCACTTCCAGTTTGTGTGTGTGTGTGTGTGTGTGTGTGTGTGTGTGTGTGTGTGTGTGTGTGTGTGTGTGTGTGTGTGTGTGTGTGTGTGTGTGCATGCATACACGCGTGTGTGTGTGTGTGTGTGTGTGTGTGTGTGTGTGTGTGTGTGTGTGTGTGTGTGTGTGTGTGTCTGTGTGTGTGTGTGCATTAGCACCTGTTATAAGTCATTACTTCAGTCAAAGTAGTGTGTGTTTGTGTGTGTGTGTGTGTGTGTGTGTGTGTGTGTGTGTGTGTGTGTGTGTGTGTGTGTGTGTGTGTGTGTGTGTGTGTGTGTGTGTGTGTGTGTGTGTGCGTGCGTGTGTGTGTGTGTGTGTGTGTGTGTGTGTGTGTGTGTGTGTGTGTGTGTGAGAGAGAGAGAGAGAGAGAGAGAGACAGAGGCGCACACACAGAGAGAATGTAAGAAAAGTAGGAAAAGCACCGTACAGACAGAAATTCTTTTTTATGATGTATTAGAAAAAGATGAAAGATGAACCATTAGTTACTGCTACTAAGTGCTGGAGACTGAGAACGACTGAGTTGATTAGGGATTGCCCTTCAAGAATTCCACGTAATTGGTGTTAAACAGGACTTTATCTTAGCTAAACAGTGTGCTCAGTAATTTTGCAAATATGTTACTTGTCCATGACATTAAGAAGGCTGAGACCGAGGGGGGCAGAACCTAGATGGCCAACTGAGAGCAGTGAATTTTGAGAGCTCCATAAACTAGTATAATAATATAGGAAAATGTTATTATTTTCAAGTTTAAAACATCAGAAATCTATAGATAAACTACTAAACTACATAAATATCAATTTTTGGTGGTGATATACAAACATTTTCCTGTCAAGTAACTTGGAAATTTATTGAGTCACTGAATATGAACAACTCAAGGAATTATCATCCAGATGCTGCTTTGAAAAAAGAACTGCAATTGATGACATCTACCTTACAGGAACTATCTTTGAAGATGGATGGCTTTAAAAATGACTTAGAAAACCTCAAATTAAATTCTCAAAAACAGACTGATACTCTTAAGGAACTATTATAGCAACACCATACAAAAATAACAAATATAGAGATTTGTCTAAATGACATTGAAGGGAGACTCAAAGAGGAAGAATTCCAAAAACAATTTCTGCTTAAACAGAATACATGGCTGCTTAACAAACCAAATGACTTAGAAAACAGGGAAAGGAGAAACAACATAAGGATCTTTGGTCTGCCTGAAAACACTGAAGGAGAAGACATTATTTTATTCTTAACAACGTGGATTCCTGAACTTTTAGACTTGAAAGAGGAACTTTCATTTGGAATTGAAAGGGCGCACAGAGCAATGAGGAAACCTGCTTCTAACTCAACAAATACTCCACCTAGATCCATAGTTATAAAATTTATTTCATTTCTGGACAAGGAACTAATATTAAAATCTGCTTGGAAAAAATCACCCTTAAAATACAATCAAAGCCTGATAAGGTTTGACAATGATCATTCTTCCAGAATGCTAGAACAAAGGCAAAAGGTCTGGCCAATAATAAAGCTGTTGAAACAAAACATTAAAGCACAGCTGGCCTTTCCAGCCAAGACAAAAATACTTTTTTCCAATGAGACGAGAACCTTTAATAACTTACAAGAAGCTACTATATTCATCAAAAACAACATAGTGTCTATCCCAGAAGAAATGGAATGGCCAGCTTCTACTCTTAAAAGAATAAAATAAACAAATCATTGGAATGAAACAAAAAACTGATTCCAGGATAGCTGTCCCCCCAAAAAAAAAAAAAAAAAACTCTTACAACTATATCTCTCAAAGTATCAACTGATATGGTATATCACTTGTTATCTGTTTTTATTTAAAAAAGGAGAGTTTCTTAAACAACTGAGAAACAGTAATGATTTATTCAGAATGTTCAGACTCCAATAATTCTTCACAAACAAAGGTAGGTCAAGATGGGTTACTATTTACATTATATATAAGCCAAACAAAGCAAGATATAATACAAACATAGAAGTTTCTATTCCCCTACTTGAACTCAATGAATACTTATCTTGCTCATTTTTCATTGATTTTGCTTATAATAATTTAAGAAATTAATTAACTAATTCAACAAGGTACCATTCATCAGAGTTCAGACTCAAATGTAACAAATTAACATCATATATAATAGCAGTAACAGTAGAGTGTTTTGAAAATAAATGCTGTCATGGAGACTAATGCCTTCTTCAGTTAAAGTATGATTTAGAAATGTCATGTATATCCTGGTTTAATAATAGTAGCAAGCTCTTAGTACAAAGTTCATCATTATTCTGTCTAAATACAGTTAATATCAATTATGGCAGGTATCACAGCTATGAGTGCTGTTTGATCAATCCTGATATGGTGTGCGTGGATGCAGCTGTGTCTGGCATCTAGTACAAATGTCATTATTATTCTTTCTAAACATAGTTAATATCAGTTATGGCAGGTATCATAGCTTTGAGTGCTGTTTGATCAATCCTGATATGGTGTGCATGGATGCAGACATGTCTGGCAGCTAGTACAAATGTCATTGTTATTCTGTCTAAACATAGTTAATATCAATTATGGCAGGTATCATAGCTTCGAGTACTGTTTGATTAAGCCTGATATAGTGTGTGTGGATGCAGCTGTGTCTGGCTGCTGTTGTATGTGCTGCTTTCATCTCCAGGAAGCTGTGGGTTGCGGCTTGTGATCGAGATTTACTGATGCTTGTGTATTAGGAAGAGACATTTGGTGTTTTAGCCTGGATCCAGGGGAAGGGGTGGATAAAACTGATTTGGGATAGTTTGGCAGAGAATAGTTTGTTTATACATCTGCTGAGTGAGAGGTGGGAAGGCTGGAAGAATGTGTTATCTTTTGTTGTGGTGGCTTGTTGGGAGGTTTTTTTTTTTTATCTGTTTGCTCTCCGTTCTTTTTCCTGGCTGCTGCCTCTGTGAAAGGGAGGGAATTTAGGCTTGAAGTTGCAGTGAAGTGAAGCTTTGCTTCAAGTGCATAGTGAGCCTCTGGTATGCAGTACACAGACACACTTACAGAAACAGACGCTCCCAGGTTGCTATGGTAATGGAGACAGAGTGACGATAATGCTTAACGGCTCTGAGGAGCCTCCAAGATGATTCTCAGCAGTGAAGTTTTTGGTTTTAAAACAATATATAATAAAAGGGCTGTTTTAAACCACATGTACACATATTGATGGTCTCCCAACACTTTGTTTAGCTCATTAAGTTGATTCTTGATAAAAATAAATAAATAAATAAATAATAAACACAATTTTATATTTAAATGTATTTTGGTCCAAACACATTAAGGACTTACATAAGAGTGAAAGTCTGAGTTATTCTGAAAGACTAAGAGCACTTGGTCTTGTCAGTGGTCTGGGAGGTGAGCTTGCTCGGACATCTTGAGCATATGGGGATAGCTGATTCTAAGGGTGTTGGGGTTGCCGGGAAGTGCTAGAGAGTCATCAGACTTCCTTCATGGAAATATCTGTGGGAATGGAAGGTGTGTTGAGTGGTTCAATGGCAGGGTGGCCACTGAATGGAACAGGCTGGTAAAATGGAACAGGACAAATATCGGTTTGGATATTTTAAGAACAGCCTGGAAACACACCACATGAACTAGTGAATGGTATTCTGGCAAAACTGGATGGGCATTACTGCCCGTACTTGAAGTACTGAGATGTGTGTATGTAAGGATGGAAATATACTTATAGAAAAAAAACTGTGGTATCCCGAGTCTCAAAACAACCCACTAAACAAGTGTAGTAGGTCCAAAAACAAAACAGTGTAAGAAACATCTGTGTGTGCAAAATTTTCAGTCCATATATCTCTATTTAATCACTGCATATTAATCAGATCAGACAAAAGTAGTAGAAGTAGCAAACTTAAACTTGTCTTAAGTAAAAAAATATATATGTGTATATATATATATATATATATATATATATATATATATAATTGCACAGAATTACTAAGTATTCGAAAGTAATCCAAGCAAGGCAGGCAGTCTGTTTCCAGTTGAAAATCCTTTATTAAGTATATATATACTTTTCATCAGGCAAGGGAATGGTTTACCAACTAGGGTTAACTTATTACTCCACAGTAAAAGTCTACATCCTACTAAAAACAAGTATAATGTAGTGAAGTCCCAAGGCAATATATTAGCTAGAATTACCACAGAGATGGAACCATTTTTGAGAAACCTGAACAACTTAGACAATGATTTTCTAGTGAGAGGCTATAAAAGTCAGATGTTAAAAAACATCCTGGAACCCATTATAGAACTGAAAAGGACTGAAGCACCTTCACTCAACCTCCCCAGTGGGATTATGCTAAGAAATTCCACAGAGAATAACAAATGCAAAAATAGCTGCATCCTGACATACACTTTGGATTATCACAGTATCAAAAATGTTATTGAAGAAAACTGGGACATCGTCACAGGAAACACTTTTCTGATTAACACCTTAGGTGAAGTCCCATCCTTTGTTTATAGGAAGGCCAGGAACATTAGAAGTTTTGTTGAATTTAAACCTAGACCATATGAGAGAAACACTAAAATATGTGAAACTAATTGTACATTCTGTATATTTATATAGCAAGGTGATATTGCCCTTATTTAAAGAAAATCATTATGACCAAGGCACAGGGAGACTGTAACACTACAAAAGTAATTTATAGGGCACAGTGCAATGAATGTGATGCATTCTATTTGGGCAAGACTGTAAATAAACTCAAGTGTAGGATTTCATGTCATCTGTCAGAAATCTGATCTGCAAGTAAAAATAATACACTAGCCAAACACTTTTCTCTTCATAAAAGACACACCGGTTTTACGTTTCAGATCCTGGATCACATAGACATGGGTGATCTTGAAGGAGACATCCTGAATATGCTGGAGAAACATGAACTCATGCGGCAATTAAAGCTGAACTATTTTAGGAAGCCTGGACTAAACTACTACTGTTCAATTAAAAGTGCACTGGAACTTAGAAAATTGCTACATTGTTTACATGACTAATTTTATTTTATTTTATTTTATTCTACCAGTTGGTTTTAAATACCATTTTAAATCAGTTGTAATTTAAGTGTATACTTTGTTTCCATCATCATGCATTCTTTCTTATTATTTTTTTCTTTTTCTGGTTCTCTTTTTTCTACTTTATTCAAAATGATGTATAATAACAATACTAATTATACAATTATATATATTTTATAGACAGTGTTTAGGGTTCTTGTACGCAGACCTGAAGAAGTCTAGAAGGACAAAAGTGATCTTTGTTAACAATAGGTTATGAAAATAGAATATGATTTTTACAATTGATTTTTTACATGCAAAGTGTATATGTATATATTTATATTTTTTTTTGATTGCCAAATGGACTAAGGTTGATATATTTCCAGCCATGTAGTAAATTGTCTTGGATAAAATCACAAACTTAATAATCTGGTTAAATAAGAGGTACCACATCATTATACATTTTATTAAAAGTACATAAGGGTTATATTATTATGACAGCTACTAAGCAGAGCAGGACCAGCTCAAATGTCACACTGATGGGGGAAGGGATGTGAATTTAACATGTGTACCAATAACACTTTGTTTTACAGCACAATAAGTCACTCCCTTGCCTTATAAAAATTATATATATATATATATATATATATATATATATATATGTGTGTGTAGAAAGCTTGTGAGGAAACTATTACTCTATTTTTGTTTTACTTGGATCACTTGTATGTGTACTTAATAAAGGATTTTTGACTGGAAACAGACTGCCTGCCTTGCTTGGATTACTTTCGTATACTTAGTAATTCTGTACAAATATATATATATATATATATATATATATATATATATATATATATATATATATATTTTTTTTTTTTTACTTAAGAAGAGTTTAAGTTCACTACTTCTACTATTTTTGTCTGATCTGATTAATATACAGTGATTAACTAGATATATGGACTGAAAATCTTCCACACAGAGAAGTTTCTTAGTTTTGAAATTTACTTATAACAAATAAGAAACTAGAAGGGTCTCTTAATTTAAAGTCTATGGACTGTATAAACATGCTTGGAAGTAGCTAATAATAAAAATAAGCATTACAGCTTGTGGTCTCTCAAATAACCAAGCAACAGCCAAAAAAATTAAAAAATCCACACACAATAGTTATGTAATGTATGATTTTAGTAAATCTAGACATAAAATATATAAACATCATATTCAATGAAGCAGTCTGCTGAAATTAGATAGTAAAGACAGGATTTAATAACATGAGCTTGTGTATAATAACATTACTGTCTTAACTTGTCATAAATGACATACACTACAGTGAACATTAAGGGGAAACATGATGATTTTCTTATATAAGTAAATATATATAACAAGTCATGTAATTCCTTTCACTTGAATATTAGTTTTTTTAAACCATCTTGACCATATATAATACTTAAGCAGTTACCAAGGTAACTAATGTTTTATGCATAACATCAAACTGACAAAGTTGTTCAAGAGAAACAATAGAAGCCTGAACTTGAAATGTCGCAGAATGTAACAATCATATTCTGAACAAATAGTATTAAATTGACAATAGACACTCAGTTTAATAACATGGGCTTGTGTATAATAACATTACTGTTTTAACTTGTCATAAATGAAATACACTATATTGAACATCAAGGGGAAGCATGATGATTTTCTCATATAAGTAAATGTGCATAACAAGTTATATAATTGCTTTAACTTGAATTGTGGTTTTGTAACCCATCTTAACCATACATAATACTTAAGCTGTTACCAAGGTAACTAATGTTTTATACATGACATCAAACTGACAAAGTTTTTCAAGGGAAACAATAGAAACCTGAACTAAGAATGTCACAGAATGTAACAATCATATTCTGAACAAATAGTACTAAATTGACAATAATTGCTCAGTTTAACCTTTGCTGATTATACAAAATAGAATGTTGCCATGTAAATCTAAAAACTTTCAATATATGCCATAAAATGTCAGTTTATGAATATGGAAAGGGAACTTGTAATCATTAATCACAATAAGTGAATTTGTTGTTTTTAATCTATAGTTTTACTCATTTTATAATAATAAATGACACATATGAAAATCCTTATGTGTAGGAAACGGGGGGAAAGAGGGATGCACAGATAATTAAAATGCACTAACTTTCATCAATGTTCACATAAAACAAACTTGATGCTTTAAGCAAGTTAGCAACAAACAAAGTGATTACTTAAATGCTGGCAAACAATAAAATATAACTTCTAATATATCCAGTAAAATACATTGTATTATAAACATTAGGTATAAATATTATTACCATCTATTTATATTAAGTAATAAGTTTTGAAAGACTTCATCAATAAGGGTGAATATGTTAAATAACTGTGTGCATGTTAAATAACTGAGTGCTATAAATTTTAATGAGGTTTTATATATGATACATCCTACTTTATTATGATTGAATTCTTTTTCATCTATCTTTCATGTAAATATGAATTGTTTATACAATAAGTAGATATTTATATTGTATTAGAATTCTGTGTAATCTACAATAGTACTGTATCTGTTCAAAATAATATAAATATTGCATATTCCTATTACAAATATTTTCCATATGATAATTCAATTTATGGAGTTCAGATGTTCTGGATTGTCAAGGTATGAGTGGACTTAGGTGTATCCATCAGATAAGGAACGGTTTTCATTCTATGGCTGGTGCAGATCTTAGTTTTGTTAACATTTTTTAACTTAAATTTATTTCACAAAAACATTTTTAGTATGCCTGACCAAAACATTACTTTATTGGTAAACACTCAAACTATAAAACTGATAATTTCCTTTAAAAGCTCAAACATATACTTTATAGTAATCAGAGGAAAATGTTTAATAGTCACAATAAAACAGAAAATACATACCCCGGGATTCATGAAGCTTGCGCCAGGCGCATGCATAGCATAGGCGTTATAACGCCAAATATGGCCATCGAGCGATTCAGATACGATCCAATTCCATGTGCACTACCGGCGTACGACAGAACTGCGCAGCCCCCGGCATAGGTATGCTAATCACCCCATGTGCAGTGTTGCACCATGCAAATGAAGGCATATAGCAATTCATGAAGTGGTGCAGGCGTAGCGTAAGCCCACGGAAATGTAAACCAAAAAACACGGTTTACATTTTCCCAAACAGAACATCGGAGCTATGGAAGAGGGCCAGACCCAGGTATCACAACATTAACATATGCCAATGGCGAAATACACAGCCAATGGCATAAGAAAAGATGCACAACACGTAAATAACAACATTTAATGTCATGTCCACAGTAACGCACAGCACAACCGCAGGGCATGTGTGCGGAAGCTGTAACATAAAGAAATAATATAAAAATGTCATAAAATCGCAACGTAATAGAAATCAGGTTTACAGCATAATACACAATAGTAGGCATGGAACACCACAACCAAGGTGCAAGGGTTGCTAAGGGCTTGCGATAGTGTTCGGCGCAGTAACTATGAATTAGTAGTCAATGCCATGCAAATGAGGCAGATAATACTGAATCGCAAATGTCCCACTGGATGAAGGTTGTACCATACTGCGCAGCAGTATAACACCGAGGAGGGGCTCAGAGGAGATACATGACATCAGCAGAGGGGTGTGCCACCATAGCAGTAAGCACATTGGAGCATTGCAAATCTGGCCTGTCCGTTGCTAAGCAAAGCTGCAGAACAGGGGTGGGGAGGAATCGTTTAGCTGAGAGCACACATGGTGCCCAAAAGCGCATGTGTACAACGATGAAAACGTGCCCGAAACCCAGTAATCGGACGCATGCACCGCAAACAATAGCAGAAACAGGAAGGTCAGGGGAAGAAAAAAAGGAAATGTGGAAGTAGGGTAATTGAAGTACTAATGAGCAATCAACAGCAATCAACCCACGAAGGCCAATCGACGGCAGCTGACAAGTCTGCTTGCAGAAACCTGCAAAACAGGATAGGGGAGGCATTTGAATGCAAAGAAAGGAGGGGAGGTATTGGATTGCAAAGATAGGAGACCTGACACAGCAGAGCAAAGCAAACCGACAGCAGACCGGCAGTAGCACACATAACGCAAGATACGCCAGGTCCAGGAAAGTACAAATGAAAGTAGGCTGCAGGATGCACGCCAGAAAATGGTAGGTGCAACGTGCAGAAATGTAAAGGGAAGGTCAAGAGGTAATCCACGGCAGGCAAATGTAATTCAACACCAAAGGCACCACAATAGTAGTTCCAGCAGTAAAACACATAAGATAACCTGTAGCTACGATCATACATACACACCCTATGACATCATCGGTGTTCACAGCACAATAGTATAAAGTGTGAAAGCATCCAACACACACCTGTGTATTCCCAAACACCGCACCATAGGTGTAAACACACGGGGAACTTTTAAAATGTACATGTTGGGAGCTGCCATAGCTGTGATTCATCAGCATGTGTTAGAGACTGACAGTGTTGTGGAGGATGATGCCGACAACCACCGCAGGCCTCGGAGGAGAAGGAGAGTGTTCAGACCAAGGGTAACCTACCAGGGGCTACATGACCTGGAAATAGTAGAGCGTTACAGGGTGGACAGGGACATCTTACAGCAAATAGTGGCACTGTGCCGGCTACGCCTGAGAACCAGAAACAACGGAGGGGAACCCATCCCAGTGGACACGAAGGTATGTGTAAGCCTGCGAATACTGGCCACAGGTACCTTTCAAAGGCCAACTGGAGATATAATGGGTATCTCACAGGCATCAGCATCCAGGGTACTACACCAGTTCCTGGATGCCATGTTACAACATGCCAATGAGCAGATATACTTCCCCAGAACTCAGGAGGAGTTGGCCAACAATATGCACCACTTCCACTATGTGGCACAATACCCGGAGGTACTGGGTGCGATAGACTGCACGCACATACAAATCAAGTCACCACCCGGTGAGCAGGGTAGGCACTACATAAACTGCAAGGGATTCCACTCCATCAACTGCCAGGTCATGTGCAATGCCCAGGGCATTATCATGGATGTGTGTGCTGGCAGCCCTGGAAGCTACCATGACTCCCATATCTGGCATGCCTCACAGCTGTATCAGGTATTTGTCAGGGGGGACATCCCACATGGCCATCTTGTGGGGGATGCTGGCTATGCACTGAAGCCGTGGATGATGACTCCCATCAGAAATGCACACACACCCATGCAAGAACGCCATAATGAGGCACATGCACAAACCAGAATCATCATAGAGCATGTGTTCGGGATGCTGAAATCACGGTTCCGGTGCTTGGATACATCTGGTGGAGCCTTGCAGTACTCTCCAGGCACGTGTGCCCACATTGTCATAGTATGTGCCATGCTACATAATATGATCCTGCTGAAGCAGCTGCAGCAGGGACAAAATGGTGAAGGCCCTCATAGCCCACCGCAATTGCCAAGGCCATTACAGGCACAGAGGGATTCAGACCATGAACACACTGTGCCAGCCCCAGTAGGCAGACGGAGGTGTGCCCAATATGCCTACGCCTTGGCAAAGAGGGAACGTATAGCACATACAATGACAGTGTAGGCCACTACGGACTGACACCTCTCCACCTGCACACACAGTAAAATGGATGGCACACAAATATGACCACCTGTAAATTGTAATGTATAGGTGGCCCAATGTGTGACTCCTACATAGGCAGCCCTCAAACATTGTAAACACAACAGCCAGTGGAACACAGAATGCCAACACCTGAACAGTACATGAGCCTTACAGCATATGGTGGTGCTGTGTGCCTGTCACGTTCCCCGCCAGATATATATATATATATATATATATATATATATATATATATATATATATATATATATATGTACACATATGCATATATATTATGCAGATAGAAAGGGCAATAGAGGGATATATGGTGATATAAATGGATTTAGCGATATCTGCAAATATAATAGATAGTTCAACGACATTCATAACATCTTGGAGGTACAAATAAATAGGATACCGCCAACCATGGAATGTGTAACATACCGACATGTGTAACCACGAGGCTGAAAGACCGATAGAACACAGTACTGGAACAGTACATCCGCGAGTAATAGTATGATGATATGAAGGGACAGTTAGTCACCGCTGCCGGTGTCGCGGTCTACATAGGTACTGTGTTCAACTGTGTCTGTGAGTGCTGTAGTCTGTGTAAGTGTGCGTTGAGGGTGCCATGTTCGTCTCTGTGTGACTGTAATGTGTGTGTGTGTCCGCAACATGTGTTTGTTAGTGCCAAGTCAGAGGCAGATCAGTACGGTAGGTGTGGGTATAGCTAGCCGTAGGCATACGGTTACTACCTGTCCCACAGTAGGAGGGACAGCCCCACCCTGGGCAGGTGTATCCTGACATAAAACAATACAAAGGGCAAATGTCCATGATGGTAGGACATAAATATGTCCCATATATAATGTAACAGTCGTATTTAATAGTTATGCCTGTATGTAAGAAACATAAATGTTACATGCAATATGATAAGTAGCCAAAGTCACACAACAATAGGTATGTAGTGAGGATAAAAGTATGCGCTAACCTGTGTACTGACCGTGGCTACGTGTTGGCCTGTAAACACCGCTTTGTGTACCGCAAGTGTCCAACAATGACCATATGAAAAGGTGGCAACACATGGCAAACAGTCTCTTTTAACAACACAACCACAATGACTGCAAATATCGGGGACAGAAATACAAGGGATAGCTGTCACTTACACATATCCCTTGATATATCGCTGCAATTACGGAGGTATACAAGTAGCAAGCTCACCTGCAGACGATATAGAAACCAATTAACAACGGCCCAACGTACAATCCCGTAACATAAGTCTACTAACTGTTAGCTCTCTAATTAGGGACGGGGCCCACACACATATATACGGATTATGTAGAAATGCAAGGCCCACAAACCTGTATATGTTACGTACACCCACCGACATCCCCCACACTAGAAACTAAAGCAATACAGACTGTAATAGCAGCACAAACATCCAGTCAGTCAATTACATCTGCAGAACCCTCAACATACCGTGTGAGAGACACAATTAAAGGCGTCATGCAAAATTGCAGGCATTGTATAATGGAGCAAACAGCCATGTTACAGGTTTTGTTTGCAATACTCCGTTATCAAACGTTGGGATGACAGGTACACCCACATGTTGAACCAAATACTCTACCTGTCACACACAATCCACGGGGGACATGAATCCAAACTATACTTGTCTCCATGCATAGCAGTTGCAGTTACACATAACAAAACACAATACAGACCGTCTCCCTGAAGGTAGGGCAAATAGGCAACGCCCAAATGGAGAATCCAGTTATACCCCACTGTCACCGTGTAATTGGCGAATGGAGTAGCTGCACAGCTGATATGCAAGTAATTAGTCACTCAGGAACACCAATTGGCGGGATGAATCCACATGTTACAGGTATCGACGTATATAAGGATGACTTGCCAGACATACAAACCATATGCTCATACTGAATACCAGTTGAAACACTGTGAGAGAGATAGAAACAAAACGCCGTAACAACAACAAGGTATGTAGAATGCCTGATATGTAAGGTTATGTATAGCATGATCTGTATTAATTAGTTTTACTGTATGTATAGCCTGGTTTGCATTAATTAAACGTGTCCGCAATGCATAAAGTGGGGAAAGGTATTTATGTAGTGATGTCTTGCTGAGCATACTAACGCTTGTAGAAACTGTGCGTCCAGCAGTGGGACACAAGGTACACAGCACAGACACCAGAAGGGATGCTACATGAGGGTGTTAAACAGAACAATTCCATACAACCCGCCGTCATTGGTAGGGTATGTCCAACAAGGACGTGCCATAGCAGGGGATAGTATATGTTGACATACTGTCACAGCACGCATGTGTATGGGCATATAACATTAATGACATATGTAAGGTGGTCCCGCTGTGCAAGTATGCTTTGCATTATGGGATACTATGTGAAATATGTGTAATGTATAGTATTATAGGTAGATATGACAGATATTCTACACAGCATAACAGGCATATCATGCATACCACAGGTATCGTCTATTGGTATGTACAATAACAGGATACATATGGCCTGTAGGTATGGGACATAGTAATAGCATGATAGCTAATCTAAATGGAAGGGCTATCAAGTAACCATGCACAAAGGACATGTAATAGCTTCACAGGTGCATAGTGGGGTACTATGCAGTCTGGCAAGTCCATGTGTAAGCACAACTACAGTGTTCACACTAGTGGCACCTCTCTAGGGTAGTGTCCTGTGAACAGCAGAGCCAGGTGTCACCTGCACCTCTGCACAGTACAGCCACTGCAGTGATCCCAGGCCTACATGTGTCTCCCAACCACCAAGGGAGGTATCACATGAACTGAGTGTCCCTGCGTGATGTACATAGGACTTATGTTCCAAAGCATGGTGAGTGTCCGGTTTGGGAATGTAACCCACAAGCACATCCCACTCATTGTGGCGTGTGTGCACATATCCATTAGCATGTTGCTCACAGTGGCCTCTGCTTATGTCGCGTATGAGGAGTATATCCATCAATAATGTTGTGGACATGGGCCCTGTCTGATCAGTAGAGGTCACCCCTGGATATGTAGTATGCAAATGTGTACAGATGTGGTGTCCATAGTGCAGCCGCATATGTAAACTGTCGGAGCTCAGTAAACGTCATGGCGTGTTAATGTTGTGGCATGTAAAGCTGTATCTGTTGTGTAAGGTACACCCTAAATGGGGTGGTTTACCCTTGAATGTGTGTAGATGTCTTGAGTTCAGAGGTACAATGGGTGCCTATGTACCAGCTACACACCCAGTACAGATAGGTGTGGCCACGTAGAAGGATATCCACACCACAGTGGCAATACGGTAACCACAGGAGTGGGTGTGACATATGTGTGTACTGCAAACATGTGCAATGTGATATGTATGTAGGGGACTACCATCCATGTGATAGTCAGTGGGTGAATGGTGTAATGCAAAAGTGATGTGCATGCACCTTGTGTCATGCAGCTTGATGCCATGATAGTCATATTATGTATCTGTCACAGTGACACCCATATGGTTGGAGTCAGTATCAGCTGGTGGAGCAATCATGGCGCTTGGTATGTAGGGGTTTGAAAGATAGGCAGGGAAAGTCCCCTGTGCTAGCCTGTTCCGCAGGGAAGCATATACTGAACATGAGGGGCCCTATGACTGAGGACCATGGTATGCTAAATGTACCTGACATGTAGTAGGTACTATGGTATGCTGGTCTCACTGTGTGTCCTGTCCATGAGCCACATAGCATAACATCCTGAGACACAGGGTATGATGTGCAGGTGGATGTGTATGTTGTCAATACCAGAATGGGGAATGGTGCTGAAAGGCAATGACAGGACAATGTAGGATGTGTGGACTGCCGTACCATCAGCAACTGCCCTGGTAACTGTATGAAAGGAGTCCACCCTGTGTAGGGGCCATGCTCTGGCCCTAACAAGCCCAACCTGGGTGGCAGCAAAGGACGGGAGCCCAATAATGTCTCTGTGAATGACGTCCTTGATGATGTGCCCCATAGCCATGCAGAACAGTCCAGTCAGGTGTGTAGGACTATAGTCCCACTCGTGCAATGTGGTGCCACCTGTGTGTAGTGTGATAAATGCTGCTGTGTGCCATTCAAGGGCTACAATGTCTGAAACAAGGCTATTACTGAATATGGTGGCCTAGTGGGGAGACATGTAATTCAGAGGTTGGTGGATATCACAGCCTAGGACGTTGGAAGGTGACATGGGGCCAGTGTCCCAGGACATATAGAGTGTAGGTCAGTACTGTGTAGGTGTGACCACAGGGACACCACAATGTTCATGTATGGATTGCAGTCCTGTAGTGAGTGAGAGGGTGTAATGTCAGCATTGAATCCATCCTCCAGCATGTTGCCAACAACACCTGAGTCTGCAATGTTCCTGAGTGACTGTTGTATGTGACAGTAGATGTGGGTGTTGCCATCGAATACTGACATACCACCATAATGCCTGGTGGTACACCCCGGAATGTGTGGCAGTCATGTTTACGTAGCTAGTCTTGGAGTATGTGATGAGGGACCCTGTGGCCCCACCACGGCTGACCAGTGAGCCACCCCACACATGGGAATGTACACCACTGTGCAACAGCCTACACCTGTTGTTGTACATCATATGTCCATGGAACATGACCACCAGAGTGGCGTCTGTTATCTGGTGTGTACCATCATGGCTCTGTGTGGAATAGCATGGTCCATGCAGTTGTGTACATGCTAATGAAGTGCACTGGGGTATGTGTCAGCATTTGTATGTGCATTGTCCATCTGCACGAGTGTCATGATGTTAACAACCACTGTCAGCAGACGTCTGTAGTAGGTGTTGTAGTACTCATGTACTGTGTATGCTGTGATGGGTGTGTTGCCGGGATGTGGCTAACAAGGTCGATTAGCATATGTTCGGAATCCACCAATGAGGGGATAACCCCAGGTGTGTAACACCAGTCACATGGTGGTAGTGTTCATGCCAAGGGTAATGTAGATCTTGGAGGTGGTGTGTATGGGTTGATCCAGCAGAGGGGAGGGTATGACTCATGGATGTGTCGGTACATGAGTGGCTATCCCAGTGAAGTGTGGGGTAGTGTCAGTCACACATCAGTAGTAGCTGTCTGAGGCCCACTGTCCACTATACCAACATAGAAGGTATGTTACCCGTGGGGTATGATGTTGACTCTGTCACTTGTTACAATGTGTATAGCGGTCCCGGACACAGTTAGTTGCACGTGGAGCACCTCTGATGCATTGTGCTAAGTAACTTGCCAGGATGTGTGCAAAACATAGTGGGATATGGGAACCCCTCAGCTGTGGGTGTGCCGGTCCAGGTATGTGCCTGAAAGGTATGGTCTGTCTATAACCTGTCATTGCAGGTGTGCTCTGCAGAGCCTAGAGGCAGGTCCCAGTCACTGCAGAGATGTTTGAGTGGTGCATTATAAGGTGTGCCTTGCCTGCGTGCGTCACAGAGGAAGATGCAAGCATTGTGTCACATGACCCCATGTCGTGCCTGCCAGTTACCGCCCTGCCGGTGACAGTTATTGGAAACTGTGCAAGACAGGCAGTATAGAAGCAGCAAGAGCCTTACATGTGAGCTGTACTCGCAGGGCTGACAGGTGCAAGTCATCTGTGCCACAGCATTGTGTTTGACCAGGACAGTCATAGCGGACAGATACCAGATGCCTGTGGAATGACAATAGGAGCATAGGCAACTGTTGAAGTGACACAGTCGGTCATTGTACAGTGGTATCATGTCTGGATGAATGCAAAATGCTCCCCAGGGCTTGGCCAACACCCTCAGGGCTATAAGACTGGTAAGCTATTGCATGTCCCTGCGCACGTAGTCTGTGAAGTGGCATCACAGGGCAGTCACACTAACATGGAGAATGACAGTCATATCGTACCTGGTGAGGTGTGGCATGGGTGCATAGGTTATGTTGCAGAAGCAGTTACCCGACAGCAAGATGTAAGCGACTAACGCCTTGTGTAGCCTGCTGTGTGGAACTGCAGTGTGACTCCCTACAGAGTCAGCTATGACTGGTGTGTTGTGAATGTTATAACTCACTATTGGCTGTATGTGATGGGCACACATGAGTCTGTGGGCTATAAGCTGGTGATGTTGTCTTCCATGATGGGGGCTACCTCTGGTGCCTACAGTGAGTATGGAGACGTACTGCACAAGTTGTCCTCGTAGGTGTGGCCAGTGGTGTAGATCATGTGAGACTATGTGATGGGTGGGGTGTGTTGCGAATGTTACACAACCCCAAATGACTGTCAGGTGCAGTCAGGGTTGGTGACAGCATTACCCCCAGCCATAGCTGTCAACCTCCTGTCCCCAAACTGAGGAACATTAGCCCTCATACTGTGTGAGAAATGGGCAAAACGTGGAACACTTACAACTGGCTTACTAACAACTTCAACTAGGAAGGGCATATGATGGCTAAAATAGGCTGGTCTTACGTATAAAAAAGATATTCTAATGAATTAATATGATTCCCATCTATTTAGCCATGGCTAGCAGGTAAACAATTTACAACAATGAATGTGTGGCAGGCCCTTCCAATGTGGAACCTTGAGGAACATGCACCTTTTAGAACCCCAAATGAGGTACGTTCCTCGTAATGAGGTACACCTGAGAGCTATGCCCCCAGCACGGCTGCAGAAGTGCATCCCCCACAGGCTGTAGTGCCATATGTTGGGAGGTGAGCATTGAATGTGTACATGAGACAATTGCTCTATTGCCACATATACGACATATCCCTCATATAGACAGGCAGTAGCACTGGTACGTGACAGTTGGACATGCCTGTATATACAACCATGTCCCACAGGATATGTGCGTTACGTGTGTACAACAGCTGTCGCACCTTAAGCAAGCTGGGAAGTGTAGGACAGCCTAGCATGACCATACAATACAGATAGGGTGTTGGATAATATCAACCTACAAGTGGTGATGACAGTCATTTAGGGTGGCACCGCACTATAACCCTGCTGAGTATGGTATGCATGTCCATGAACCATTAGCACTGTAGATGTTAGCAGTACAGATGTACAAGACAGCATGGATATTTGATTACAAATACCTTTGCATGTCACAGGAGTGTTCTACCAGTGGCCTGTTGACAGACTCACAACTACAAAAGGTGCAAGAGTGACATGTGCACAGCACACCAGTGCCAGCTACAGTAGAACAGGGTTAATGTGTTGTACCCCACCCTCATTGTAGCCCATACCACACAGACAAATGTTAGGCATCTGTGTATGTAAGGCTGTGAATGGCCATGACCTATCAGTATAGCTGTGTCAGTGTTGTGAACAACAAACAGAATGGGCTGTGTGGGTGAGATGTGTGACATATGTGCACAGTCTGATGGATGATACCAGCAGTGTCACCGCTAGGTGAACATCCCTGTACCCATAAACTACTACCTAGGCTGTGGTCAACATTATGGACACCGTGTAAGGGATGGTGCTGTGCAGTGCATCCCCTGACATGGTGACGTCTCCAGGCCCCTTAGATAGTCATATGAGGTACCCATGTCATGTCAGGGTGCCATCCATGAGCACGGAGATCACTGGACAGGCATATACAGCAATGTGGAGACCAATATTGGATCACATACCACCTGTAAGGGGTAATGGCTATGCATGGATGGGCGATACCAGCCTTCACAATCCTCACCTCCACTATGCAGCATGTTGGATACCTTGCAAAAGGACATTTGCTATACCATGATGATGGACATGCTACATGTCCATATCCTGATCTATAAGACATATGTCATGGACAGCCACCGTCCTAATACTAGGATCGCCACAGGCTGGACAGATCCCTGTGCCATATATGTGACATACTCCCGCCATACCATGCAACCCTGTCCATCAAAGCTGCACATGTCATGCCAGTCATACATGGTGTGATGGCCACATGGTAGATGTACTATCAACTGACTGGATCAGTAATGTGGCACTGATGTACCTTGCAGTGGCACAATGGCTGTCTGTTACAGCTTGGAATCCGTGCCCGCACATGCTATGGTTGATAACCATCCCTGCAAATGTCGTCTGACTAGCCATTGTCCCATGTCTATCACATGTGCAATACAGGCGATCCGTGGCAGGATGTTGAACAGTTGTACAGTGCTGTGTAGATGTATGTGGCAAAACACATGCATGTACAGGTGTCCATGCGTATGTGTGCATTGTCACTGCTCAAGTCCATTACGGCTGTGTCTGTGTTGATATGTGACATATACACAGCATCCAGGTCAACAGTAGTACCGTGGACACATCCAGGCATGTGCAGATAGGTAAGAACACAAGTGCAGGCAAATAGACATGCCCACAGCAAGACAGCATTTACATGGAGTATGAACACTGTAATGAGGTGACACACATATATGGTGATGATATCCAATGCATAATGGGTGTGACATGTGTGACACAAACACGTCAGTCGTGTCAGTGTCATGATGCTTTGCAAAGATAACTGTGCAGATGTAGTAGATGTCATAAAAATGTATGTGCAGCAGTATCTCTGTACATCTCTGAAACTGTGACCTGTCACCATCATTATGTCTTACAGATAATGCCCCGTACCCGCCTCCCAGCATACACCCGCCAGGAGGATGATGTCCTCATCCCACAGCTCCATGACAACTATGACTTGTTGTTCAGCCATGTGCCACAGCATGCCCAGCAGCGGGGTGACCTGTGGCAGGATCTACGCATGAGGGTGAACGATGTGGGTGGCCATAACTGCACCTACCAGCAGGTGCACAGACACTGCATGGACTTGATACGACATGCAAAACAGCGTGCCACTGCAATCGCCAGGGAACAAGGTGGAACAGGTGGTGGGCCACCAACCCAGCCCCCACTCACACACACCGAGGAGCTACTGGCCAGTCTGGGGACACTCAGGGAACAGCATCCAGAAACACTAGCTGCCATCGTGGAGGTGGGTGTCTCCCAACCAATGAGCCTGGAGTTGCCTGGTAAGTCAGTACTGCACATATGGCTGTTATATCCCATGTAGTTGCATGTGTCACTGTACATTATGTAAAGTAACAACATATGCAAGGTATGTGGACACACATGCTGCATACTACAGTATGCTATGTTGTGTATGCACGCATGTGCATACTATATGCTATTACACAGGTGAATGTGTTCACATGCACAGTGCAACCTGTGGCTGTCATACAGTCATGGATAATGTTCATACTGGTGTGTCACCCCTATACAGGTACCTCTGGCGTGCCGCACAGACATGAGTCCGTTGCAGGTGAGACTGTCATCAGTATCAGGCATGTTACAGTGTAGATCTATTTGCCATGTGGCCAGTTAACACTTGCACACCTGATGTTTGTTCCAGTCACGATATGCAGGTCGCACCACCCTTCATATACACAGGCCACCCATGTGCAATATATACAAACGTAATAATACACGGACTTGAAACCACAGTACTTGTCATTGCGACATGTGTGGTCAGCTGTGCATACAACGGTGGAGGTGTTCTACAATGGAGGCATATGTAGTATGTATTGGAACAACATGTGTGGTACGCACACAGTACCACACAGTGAGCTGTGATATGGGCAGCCCACAGGTGTCACCATTGTGTCATATGCCCCTGCATTGGGTGCACACATTGTGATGTGCCACCTGACATGTCCCAGACATGTAGTGCTCTGTCTGCAATATTGTCACACTATCGCATGACCTATACCCCACATACCAAACATACAACCCTTTGTCTGCATAGCCCTGTGGATTGTGACATATCTGACATCTATGGGTGTATGTCATATGGGACAACACAGACATGTGGAAAAGATGCTCATCACACACAATTGGCCAACACATGTGCACACATGGCCATGGGGGATGGCCAGAGACATGTAGCCACACAGTACTTGGGATGTGTATACACCCTGTTGCACATTGTCCACACATGGTCCAATTATAGCCTTAGTTGACCAATTATACAGTTGATGTGGTACACTGGACAACCTAAAAGCCTGTGCACAGCTACTGGAGGTGTCACTGAAGTCTACCATATACGATCTGTTGAACATCACGACTGTGTTGCAGTTATGTCTATGCAATGTGTACATATTATGCATTCTACAGCAACATATATGCCTCATGTTGCCATGCAATGGCACAGTGTCTGTACTTCACACTGTATAGCAATGTAGATGCCTCACACTACCCTCCCATGCTCATGCACATTTGCTAAACATGCATTCTATCTGTAGGGCATACACACAACACTGCAATGTGAAGCCCATTATGATGCTGTACATGTGTCAGGACACCATTGTGTCAAACATGTATGCATGTTAA
Organism: Protopterus annectens; assembly: GCF_019279795.1. NCBI lineage: Eukaryota > Metazoa > Chordata > Ceratodontiformes > Protopteridae > Protopterus > Protopterus annectens. Next base: position 388,689,616 of record NC_056726.1, read on the forward strand.
TGCACATGTCAGCAGATTACATGTCAAGGTCACGTCAGCCATGTGTACTGTTATCCTGTTCTGGGCCACATGGTGTATCACAGGGATGCATGCATACTACCATGATTGTGTGAACTGCATGGCTACTGATATGACACCTGCTTGCTGTAGTGTGCACCCCAGGGAGGTATGCTTACTAACACTATTAATGTCTGAGCTGCATGCCCTCTGCTGTATCGCAGGCATGCTGCATGCCATCTGACAAATCACATGCATGGTGTATCTGTGTGTGTCTGTGTTTGTGTGTGTGTGTCTGTGTTTGTGTGTGTCTGTGTGTGTGTGTGTGTGTGTGTGTGTGTGTGTGTGTGTGTGTGTGTGTGTGTGTGTGTGTGTCTGTGTGTGTGTGTGTGTGTGTCTGTGTGTGTGTGTGGCTGTGTGTGTGTGTGTGTGTGTCTATATGTGTGTCTGTGTGTGTGTCTGTGTCTGTGTGTGTGTCTGTGTCTATTGTACTTTACAGTATTTCTTTGCATTCACAGGTGATGTAGGTGCGTTACCCTCCTGCGGTCCATCTGATGTTAGTGTCCCCACAGATACTAGCGGTGATGAACATATGCATGAGGTACAGGCAGGGTTGTCAGGGGCTGAATCTGTGCCAATGGTTACCATCCCAGCTATGTCCCCCTCTTCCCCGCACACAGTTCTGCTGCCAACACATACCGCATCACCAGTGGCCATAGAGGAAGGACAGTCAGCATCTGTTAGCGTGGAACAGGAACGTGTGGTGGCTACAGAAGGTGTGTCTACACACCATGGTGTCAGTGTAATGACTGCAGATGTGCCACACAGGCATGTGGCTGGTGCTGCTCATAGGAGGACCTCTGGCAGACATGCACCTGCAGGACAGAGCGCAGCAGCTGGTATCACCAGACGCATGTTCCAGACTGTAATGGCGGCACAGGCACGTGCTGAATGGCAGAACAGAGAAGGGCAGAGGCTGCAGAGGGCTGCTATCCATACCCTAAATGATAACATCCAGGCATTGGCAAATGCTCAACAGCAGATTGCTAATGTTCTGGATAGGCGATTAGGTGAAATGGTCGGATTCCTTGACCGAGGCATGGCAATCCACGAGTGGGAGCTGTCTGTGCTGGAACACCTGGTAGGAGAGAGGCGTAGGCCACGTGAACGTAGGCCAGCAACACCACCTAGTGTAGGTCGACGTGAGCGTGCCACCTCACATGCCCACTCCCATAGTGCCGGTAGCAGTAGCAGTGCAGCTGGTGCTGCGCTGTCAACACCAGGACACAGCAGGCCATGTGGACATGGCCCTGGACGGTCTCAGCGGGGACACGGTTCCAGCGGACATGTGTCGTCAGACAGTAGCCACTCTGTACCTCCACCTGGTAGTGCCCGTGCAACCCCAGGCAGGCACAGGTCACGTGGCCTTGGACAGACACAGTGAGCTGTACAACCTGCTCTGTACAATCTGGGGCTGTCAATTATACCCCGTGTAGGCCTCACAAATGGCAGAACTGTGTACACACATACACGCACACAGCAAACACAACTGTAGGGCTCCACAACATCCACATGCATTCTGCACAGACATGTCCAGTCAACTCACTGGCCCTTACACACACACACACACATGATGTTATCCATTGGTGCAGCCTATGCCCCTGGCAAACATATCACCCTGTGCATATGATGAAGCCTGTGCCGCATCCCTGTCATCCACACCATCGGTGCAGGGTTATGCACAAATATTCTGATGCACAGGGTGAACAGCATAGTGAGAGGTGTATGTAATATTACCTGTGTATGCATAGTGAGGGATGTGTATGTTGCAGTGGTTGTGTGTGAATTCTGAGAGATGTGTATGTGACATAGGTTGTGTACTGTCGACATGCACCAGTCATACCATGTAGTGCAGATGCAGCATGCATTGTGATGTGTTCATGGTATGTGTCTCAGTTACATCTGTAGCACCATGTTGGTTGTGATACCCTGGTTCCCTCCTATGGTGTACTTGCATGTGCCTACAGGTAGCAGTGTTTGCAGTCCCCCACGTGTAACTGTGGATTACTCACAGGCACGTCTGGCAATATCAGCATGCTACATGTACCCTCAACCTGACTGTTGGACACACCAACATGACACAGATGTCCGCACATATACTGCACCTGACGCATGTGGTCGGTGCCACAGGCTACACTGGACAGAGACGTGACATACATAGCAGGACACATTACAGGTATGGTGACATGGTGCAGGGGTTGTACACAGCGGCCTGGCCAATGATGATGTGTGGTGTCACTTGGTAGCTGGAGGTCACACTGTGCAGCAGTAGGACCCTGTAACAGTACGGGAACATGGCCGCATTCACGGGGTGTACACCACTATAACGCACACCCCATAGTGTGCAGGTGGGGACCCTTGCTTATGTGGTAATCACCCTCACAGTACTATGCACCCACACGATGTGTCACAGAGAAGGGACATGCACAGGTAAAAAACAAACAAAGCCAGCAGCTGTTGGTGACTGTATATACAGATATTTATTCACCAATGAAGGAAAAATCCCTCATAACAGGAATAACTCAAAAACTCATACAACAGACCGGTTTCGGCTCAACAGAGCCTTCCTCAGTGAGAGTAAAAAATGTGAACAGAGACCTATCCCAGTAACTGTGCATATATACACCTAGAAGTATAGGAGAACCAATCACAATTAATAAATCAGAATTGGTCATTAAGACCTGGTGGGAACAAAGCCCCAAGTTTGATGATCCATTTCCTCTCCTTAGCAGTAAGTATCTCATGCCACTTCACCTTGTCATGACATTTCCCCCTAATGCAATCAATGGTCATAAACATAAAATTAGCTGAAGTGTGTTTTAAACTGTGCTTATATAATGCATTGTTACCACGTTTATTTTTGATGTCACTTATATGTTCACAGATTCTAAGACGAAAAGCCCTAGAAGTCTGACCTACATAAAACGCGGAACAAGTGCAGGTTACCAAATAGATAACCCACTCAGAACTACAATTGGCCCAAAAATTAATCTCAAAAACCTCAGGAGTGTTTTTACTACTGAATTCACAAGTCCGTCGGACCTTGGTACAAAATTTGCAATGCCCACATGGAATACATCCAACCACAGGTGCACCTGTAAAAGTTAGTTGAGTGGAAACTTTAGCCTCAGACAAAGACCTCTTGTAATGGCTCAAATGGGAACCAATAGTTCGTCCCCTTCTGAAAGAAAAGGAACATCTATCCCTGAGAATAGTATGTAACCTATTCTCCGCCAAAAGAATATTCCAATGTCTATCTATGATGTTCATAAACCCCCGGGTGTTATGTCCATAAGTAGTGACAAGCCTCAACGGCTGCTGGACCCCATCCTGGTTACGATCTTTATAATGCAATAAATCATTTCTATTGAAGTTCGAGGCCCACTGTTTAGCCATATGAACAGTGCCCGAGCGATACCCTCTATCTTTAAATCTGCAGACCAAATCATCACAGGCATTAGCATAGGATGATTGGCTAGAGCATATTCTCCTAGCTCTTAAAAGTTGAGATTTGGGTATATTCTGGATGATATGTTGTGGGTGGAAGCTGGTGGCATGTAATAAAGAATTATATTCTGGAAATTTCCTGAATAAAGTGGTGGAAAGGGTATGATCTACATTCCTATTGATTTCCACATCCAAAAAAATCATTTTAGATCTATGAAAATTCATCTTGAATTCAATACCCCAAATATTGTTGTTAAGATAATCAAGAAATTCCATAAGATATTGCTCATCAGCCTTCCACACCAGCCAACAATCATCCAGATAGCGACGCCACATGTCCATCTCACACATATAGATGTTATGATTAACATCATAAATTATTACCTCCTCAATATATGCCATAAATAGATCCGTAAATGGGTGCTAAAGATGCACCCATAGCAGTACTGGTTTGCCAAAAACATTTGTTCTGATAATAAAAAACATTGCTAGTCAGTACATATTCAGTAAGGCAAACCAAAAAGGTGTTGAAACCAGGTTTGTATAAACCAGATCTACCTAGCCAATAGTCCAATGCTTGTAGGCCTGCCCAGTGTGGAATATTGGTATAGAGGGATGTGATGTCCAGAGTACATAATAACCAATGGGGTTCCAATTGTATTTCATTAATAATGTCCAAAAACTGCGTGGTGTCTTGAATTCTGGCTCTAATACACCCAAGCAAAGGTTTTAAATATTGAGTCAAATATTCAGACAAGGGTTCCATCAAAGACCCATGTCCAGAGACAATGGGTCGACCAGGGGGATTACTAACATGTTTATGTATCTTAGGAAGCATATATAGATACTGTTTCTTAGGGGACACAACCATCAATTGTTCTTTGATGGCCTGTGTAATTATACCCTCTTCAACCGCTAGTGTAAGAAACTGTTCAATCTTCCGCTGAAAATTTAAAGAAGGATCCAAGGGCATGGCCATATAATGGTCCTTGTTCCCCAATTGTCTCATAACTTCATCATCATAAAAATCCTTGTCTAATATCACCACGGCACCACCTTTATCGGCTTGTGTGATGACCAGATTACGATTTTTAGCAAGCTCCTCAAGACTAAACACTTCATCATTGGACAAATTGTTATAGGATATGGAAAAATCCTTATAACGATAATGTAAATCCTGTAATACATTTTTTTGGAAAACCCCTACCAGTTGTGTCATGGGAGGACAGAAAGAAGATTTTTTAAACCTGAAATCATGAGACTTATCCACACCACTGTCTGCATATAACAATTTCAAGTTTAACAGTCGACAAAAATTGACCACATCTTGGGCTAAAGACTGTTCAGGTACAAAAAAACCGGGCACAAAATTCAAGCCTTTGTTCAATAATTTATTCTGTGTAGCCGTTAACTCAACAGAAGAAATGTTGTGTACATTGGAATAAGGTGTTAATGTGCTGTCATCATTTTCAATAATGCCTCCATACTTTGTTTTGGTGTGTCTTTTCCTATGTGTCCGCCCCCCTCGTCTGTAAATGAAGTGGTGGGGTGTGACAAATTGTCACGTTTTGCATTGGGCAAAGCCTCCAACTGATTCTCATCCAGTTCTCCTTCTGTATTAGAGGAGGTATCCTCCCCTGAAGTAAAATTTGAGGATTCAGAACTATTCTTCAAAATAGATTTTGGTCTTTTTCTTTTCGAGGTTGAAAATCTCTTACTCCCCTTGTCATGCTCCCTAGGTAGCCTAAATGAGACACTTTTAGGGCTATCAAAAGGTTTACCCCTTTCATAGTCACCAACATCTCTAAAGAATTTTTTGATTTTCCTTTCTTTAAGTGTAAGTTCCATCTTGGATAGATCTGATGTTAATTTTTTAATATGTGTTTGAAAAGAATCACAAGTTTCAAACTTGCTGGCATCTACACATATATTTTCCAAATCTTTGACCCCATTATGTACTTTCCTTTCATAAAAGTCTGTCAAGGCATCAACAAATTTAGAGGAAGCTAGCTGTTGAACATGACCCCAATCCTCTAGTAACTTATCATCAATATTCGAAACCAGAGGTTGCACCTTCACCCTAAGGCCCCGAGGTGTAATGTTTTTTCGTTGATATGCCTTAAACAGTCGTAAATGCCAAACATTAGTCCTAACCATTTTCATGTTTTTGCTTAATAAGCTAAAAAACATGTCACATTGACTGTTCAGATTCGATTCACCAATAGAAGAAGAATGTGTTGAACTGTGCGGGCCCAAGCCAAACACAGATAAATCATCCATATCGGATGATAACCCCTGAATAAGAGGTGATAATGCCATAATTTAATCCAGAGGACTGGACCACACCAAAACAATATATGACCAAATTCATCATAAACAACTAATACACCAACCAACCATTAGTGGCGCATCAGCTACACATACATACCAATATCAAGGGGTACACACCATATAAAAAAAGTCAATACTTCATAATACCTAATGTAGGCCTGTTCATTCACATTGATCCAAAGAAACAAAAAAGACCAAAATACAATAGACAGTCAAGAAGTAATCATATAAACACTTCCTACTGTGTATAGGTCTGATAGATATAGAGCTTCCCTAATATACACAAAAATAATAAGCAGCAAATGTGAAAAAAATTTCCCAAATTATCACACTGCGTGTTTGTGAAAAACACTATTTTGCTTGTTGAAATGGAAAGAACAAATAAGCCTGAAGTCAAAAGTTAGTGCTATCTACTTAAAGCACATATATGGTCAACCCCATATTGTATATATGAGATGTAGCTATAGTTGTAATGAAAAGTATATATAAATCCAAGTGTGAATCCAAAGAATCCAATGGATAAAAAATGGTAATGAATAATAAATTGCCTAAAACACAATATCCAAATTGGTGAACCCAGTATCTGAACATCAAAAAACCAGGCAAATGGACTTCAAATATGAAAAAGTATAGCATGGATGTCAAAACAAAACACTAAAAGGTTTCATATCCTGGCCATCTGATAAGTGGACATCAGTGTAATATCAGTGTTATATCAATGTACCACCATACATTGAACCAAGTAGATGTTAAAAAATGTCCAATAAGGATCACAAGATTCAATAGGGAACAGAATATACACTGAACAAAAGTTGCCTATGCCCGACCCAAAAAAATGTATAGAGGCACAAACAAATGAGATATAATTCAATAACTGCTACCCATAATAGATAAATAGTGGCGACAAAAAAATGGCCAACCTATTTTGAATATCCATACAAATGTGGCAATCTTCCTAATAAAGGCTACAATGTCCAATGTCCAAAATCCTAGGAAACCAACAAGAAACACAGGATTCACATAGGAAACAACATATACAAAAATTGCCTATGACCGACCCAAAAGAATGTATAGAAACATAAATAAATGAGTTCTAATTCAGTAACAGTTACACATAGTAAATAAATAATGGTGACCAAAAAATGGTCAACCTATTTTCAATATGCATACAAATGTGGCAATCAACCTTATAATGGCTGCCAATGTCCAATGTCCGAAGTCCTAAGAATCAGTAAAATAAACACCACATACAAGTGTGGCAAATAAACCTTATAGACGCTGCAAGTGTCCAATGTCCAAAGTTCACGCAATCCAGTAAAGTGAACACAAACCAGCATAAAACAAATAAACTGTCGCTCGGCGAAACCAACCGAACGTGACCACCATTGGGGGAAATCTTCAATATGTCCCAAAACAACTGACGATTCACCACCGGAAAAAGATGAACGCCAAAAGCAAATTAGACTCTCTGTTCTGGGAACAACACCGCAAGGCAGGAAGATGCCGGAAATGGAGCCACGTGCATCCGGTAATTTATCTGTCAACCCCGGATCAAAATCCGATGGCAAAAAAGACAAAGAGCACAGTTCCGAAATATTCTTGAGCCTCCATAGACTTGTAAAAAATATATATAACCAAAAAAGGTAACAGAGACCAACAAAAGTCCCCAGCAACCAAAGAAACAGATCAGTAAATCCAATAACAGATGCACGAAGGACGCTGCACGGCTACAGAAAATGAATAGCCAAAAAACAAACAAAGCCAGCAGCTGTTGGTGACTGTATATACAAATATTTATTCACCAATGAAGGAAAAATCCCTCATAACAGGAATAACTCAAAAACTCATACAACAGACCGGTTTCGGCTCAACAGAGCCTTCCTCAGTGAGAGTAAAAAATGTGAACAGAGACCTATCCCAGTAACTGTGCATATATACACCTAGAAGTATAGGAGAACCAATCACAATCAATAAATCAGAATTGGTCATTAAGACCTGGTGGGAACAAAGCCCCAAGTTTGATGATCCATTTCCTCTCCTTAGCAGTAAGTATCTCATGCCACTTCACCTTGTCATGACATGACATTATTGAACAAAGGCTTGAATTTTGTGCCCGTTTTTTTTGTACCTGAACAGTCTTTAGCCCAAGATGTGGTCAATTTTTGTCGACTGTTAAACTTGAAATTGTTATATGCAGACAGTGGTGTGGATAAGTCTCATGATTTCAGGTTTAAAAAATCTTCTTTCTGTCCTCCCATGACACAACTGGTAGGGGTTTTCCAAAAAAATGTATTACAGGATTTACATTATCGTTATTAGGATTTTTCCATATCCTATAACAATTTGTCCAATGATGAAGTGTTTAGTCTTGAGGAGCTTGCTAAAAATCGTAATCTGGTCATCACACAAGCCAATAAAGGTGGTGCCGTGGTGATATTAGACAAGGATTTTTATGATGATGAAGTTATGAGACAATTGGGGAACAAGGACCATTATATGGCCATGCCCTTGGATCCTTCTTTAAATTTTCAGCGGAAGATTGAACAGTTTCTTACACTAGCGGTTGAAGAGGGTATAATTACACAGGCCATCAAAGAACAATTGATGGTTGTGTCCCCTAAGAAACAGTATCTATATATGCTTCCTAAGATACATAAACATGTTAGTAATCCCCCTGGTCGACCCATTGTCTCTGGACATGGGTCTTTGACGGAACCTTTGTCTGAATATTTGACTCAATATTTAAAACCTTTGCTTGGGTGTATTAGAGCCAGAATTCAAGACACCACGCAGTTTTTGGACATTATTAATGAAATACAATTGGAACCCCATTGGTTATTATGTACTCTGGACATCACATCCCTCTATACCAATATTCCACACTGGGCAGGCCTACAAGCATTAGACTATTGGCTAGGTAGATCTGGTTTATACAAACCTGGTTTCAACACCTTTTTGGTTTGCCTTACTGAATATGTACTGACTAGCAATGTTTTTTATTATCAGAACAAATGTTTTTGGCAAACCAAAGGTACTGCTATGGGTGCATCTTTAGCACCCATTTACGCGGATCTATTTATGGCATATATTGAGGAGGTAATAATTTATGATGTTAATCATAACATCTATATGTGTGAGATGGACATGTGGCGTCGCTATCTGGATGATTGTTGGCTGGTGTGGAAGGCTGATGAGCAATATCTTATGGAATTTCTTGATTATCTTAACAACAATATTTGGGGTATTGAATTCAAGATGAATTTTCATAGATCTAAAATGATTTTTTTGGATGTGGAAATCAATAGGAATGTAGATCATACCCTTTCCACCACTTTATTCAGGAAATTTCCAGAATATAATTCTTTATTACATGCCACCAGCTTCCACCCACAACATATCATCCAGAATATACCCAAATCTCAATTTTTAAGAGCTAGGAGAATATGCTCTAGCCAATCGTCCTATGCTAATGCCTGTGATGATTTGGTCTGCAGATTTAAAGATAGAGGGTATCGCTCGGGCACTGTTCATATGGCTAAACAGTGGGCCTCGAACTTCAATAGAAATGATTTATTGCATTATAAAGATCGTAACCAGGATGGGGTCCAGCAGCCGTTGAGGCTTGTCACTACTTATGGACGTAACACCCGGGGGTTTATGAACATCATAGATAGACATTGGAATATTCTTTTGGCGGAGAATAGGTTACATACTATTCTCAGGGATAGATGTTCCTTTTCTTTCAGAAGGGGATGAACTATTGGTTCCCATTTGAGCCATTACAAGAGGTCTTTGTCTGAGGCTAAAGTTTCCACTCAACTAACTTTTACAGGTGCACCTGTGGTTGGATGTATTCCATGTGGGCATTGCAAATTTTGTACCAAGGTCCGACGGACTTGTGAATTCAGTAGTAAAAACACTCCTGAGGTTTTTGAGATTAATTTTTGGGCCAATTGTAGTTCTGAGTGGGTTATCTATTTGGTAACCTGCACTTGTTCCGCGTTTTATGTAGGTCAGACTTCTAGGGCTTTTCGTCTTAGAATCTGTGAACATATAAGTGACATCAAAAATAAACGTGGTAACAATGCATTATATAAGCACAGTTTAAAACACACTTCAGCTAATTTTATGTTTATGACCATTGATTGCATTAGGGGGAAATGTCATGACAAGGTGAAGTGGCATGAGATACTTACTGCTAAGGAGAGGAAATGGATCATCAAACTTGGGGCTTTGTTCCCACCAGGTCTTAATGACCAATTCTGATTTATTGATTATGATTGGTTCTCCTATACTTCTAGGTGTATATATGCACAGTTACTGGGATAGGTCTCTGTTCACATTTTTTACTCTCACTGAGGAAGGCTCTGTTGAGCCGAAACCGGTCTGTTGTATGAGTTTTTGAGTTATTCCTGTTATGAGGGATTTTTCCTTCATTGGTGAATAAATATTTGTATATACAGTCACCAACAGCTGCTGGCTTTGTTTGTTTTTTGGCTATTCATTTTCTGTAGCTGTGCAGCGTCCTTCGTGCATCTGTTATTGGATTTACATGCACAGGTAGCCAGTATGGCTGGGACCTATGGCATCAACAGGGTTGTGCAATGCATCACCATTATGGGTTAGTCACCACGTGGGGTTAGTGATCATTTCCCACCGTATATTAGCATACACCCTCACACCAAGCACCAGACATACATACAGACACACACACACTGTGGTGACCACACATGTGTATACGGACAGCCGACATGTGTGATGCACCACACCGGCTGACGTCATGCTTCCCACACTGACATATGTACAGATCTCTACAACAGTGTACAGGGATGTGTAGCAACTGGGACATATTCCCCGCAATATGTGGCATCCCTGGTCACACATTCCGACACACATGGCAGTGCTGGGAATGATACACCTGCCATATGATGACATGTTTGATAGACATGCAGCGGTATTGATTGCATTATGTGTACCAACGCTATATCTGGCAAATGTGCTGCTATATGCACACGGGAGGTTGTAGGTGTTACAGGTGCCATGTGACATATAGTTGTTAACACCTGACCGCTGTGTATGCATTATGTCAGCACCGTCACGTAACAGTGACATAGCATACTGTTTGCACATGGCATGATAGGATGGTGTGTGACACAACTGTGAGCCACCCCCTGCACACATACATCTAGACAGGTGGTTCACCATGTTATGTACACACATCCCTCCATACGTGCTGTTTGTATGTCACCGTATACAGGTGTCAATGATGGGTCTGCATTGCATCTGCATGTCGTGGGTAGGTGCAACTATGTTACGGACATCGGCCACTGCACATGCATGGTTGCTGCATGCACAGTACAGATGTCACATGTGTCTCCTGTTGCCATGTTTGTATGCATTGCTATTGTTGGACATGTGTGTTGACATACATAACACATGGACTGCAGTATGATATCACGGGTGTCACAGGCGACCAGTACAAGGGTATGTGTCCCGGTCAACACTGCTACCCCCTGTAGTGTGAGCATTCAACAGACATGGGCCCACCTTCCATTCGCGTGTAGCATTGATTAGGCCAGTGTTATGCACGAGGTACATCAAAGGCTATGTATGTATGTGTTGTGTGTGCAGTCCATGCACACATCCACACAATCACATGTATGACATATCCAGACGTGTGTTCATTGGTGTACAGCAACAGTCAGGTGTCACAGCTATGTAAGGGCCGTGGTATGTCATGAGCCGACCTGTTCATGTATACTGGTATCATTGCAATGCATAACACCTGTTGGATCCCTGTTGGTACATGTGTACTCTGCACAGCTGGTGTACACCTCTGTACAGCCCAGTGATCATGTGTCACATGGTGTTGTGGGACCGTAAGGCTGTGTAGTGCTGCACCGATGACATGGTGCTGACTTGACAGCTACAGTGTACACTGCAGTGTGTACGTGTGTGACCTGCACCTGTGACAGCTGTGATGGCAGCTGTGTGTGTACAGGTCACTGCATGTGTGACCACCCTGTGCGTGAGGACAGTTATACCTTACTGTGCCCTTCTGTACTGTGCCCTTCTGTGTGTACACTCCATCTGCATGCAAGACGGCCCTTTGCAACAGCTAAGTGTGTGAGCATGCCCAGTATGCCGTTGTGTAGATGGACACACAGTACATTCCACACTGCGCCCTTCCGTAATTAGACTCCGTGTGCATGCAAGATGGCCCTTTGCAACTGCTAAGTGTGTGAGCATGCCCAGTATGCCGTTGTGTAGATGGACACACAGTACATTCCACACAGTGCCCTTCCATGATTAGACTCCGTGTGCATGCAAGATGGTTAGACTCCGTGTGCATGCAAGATGACCCTTTGCAACTGCTAAGTGTGTGAGCATGCCCAGTACGCCGTTGTGTAGATGGACACACAGTACATTCCAAACAGAAGTGTGATACTAAGCGTGTGGGCATGGCCATTGACATCCTGTATAGCCATGGTGGTCATCCAGGCAACAGATGTCCATTTTCAATGTCATGATGGATGCCTACATTGAACACACTGGTTGCTCTCTCGAAGGGTGTACTGTCTGTGGCGCATCCCATATCTATTTAGTATTGTAGTGCTCCGTATATATTTAGTTGGCCCGATGACAGCTCTGCCGTGTTTGTGTACATCTACCTTGAGACAGTAATATGCTTTCAGACTGCTCACTCTCTAAACATTCCCTATCGGCATCTTTGCCTTTGCAGATGATGTCACCCACCTAGAAGTATGCCGCTGGGAGTGCTGTGTTCAGTAATCTCAGTAGCGTGTTCTGTAAATGCGTAATGCTGTAGTGTGTTAAAGTAGTTAGGTGTATGTTCAACTCCCGGCCCTTCCAAGTGTGTGTGTGTGTGTGTGTTTCCAGCTGCCTGGGGACACAGTAATGCTTTTAGATGCCTCACAACACATACATTCCCTATCGGCGTCTTTGCCTTTGCGGATGATGTCACCCACCTAGAAGTATGCCTCTGGGAGTGCTGTGTTCAGTAATCTCGGTAGCGTTCTGTAAATGCGTAATGCTGTAGTGTGTTAAAGTAGTTAGGTGTATGTTCAACTCCTGGCCCTTCCAAGTGTGTGTGTGTGTGTGTGTTTCCAGCTGCCTGGGGACACAGTAATGTTTTTAGATGCCTCACAACACATACATTCCCTATTGGCGTCTTTGCCTTTGCGGATGATGTCACCCACCTAGAAGTATGCCTCTGGGAGTGCTGTGTTCAGTAATCTTGGTAGCGCGTTCTGTAAATGTGTAATGCTGTAGTGTGTTAAAGTAGTTAGGTGTATGTTCGACTCCCAGCCCTTCCAAGTGTGTGTGTGTGTGTGTGTTTCCAGCTGCCTGGGAACACAGTAATGCTTTTAGATGCCTCACAAGACATACATTCCCTATCGGCATCTTTGCCTTTGCGGATGATGTCACCCACCTAGAAGTATGCCTCTTGGAGTGCTGTGTTCAGTAATCTCAGTAGCGCGTTCTGTAAATGCGTAATGCTGTAGTGTGTTAAAGTAGTTAGGTGTATGTTCAACTCCCGGCCCCTTTTAGATGCCTCACAACACATACATTCCCTATCGGCGTCTTTGCCTTTGCGGATGATGTCACCCACCTAGAAGTATGCCTCTGGGAGTGCTGTGTTCAGTAATCTCAGTAGCGCGTTCTGTAAATGCGTAATGCTGTAGTGTGTTAAAGTAGTTAGGTGTATGTTCAACTCCCAGCCCTTCCAAGTGTGTGTGTGTGTGTGTGTGTGTGTGTGTGTGTGTGTGTTTCCAGCTGCCTGGGGACACAGTAATGCTTTTAGATGCCTCACAACACATACATTCCCTATCGGCGTCTTTGCCTTTGCGGATGATGTCACCCACCTAGAAGTATGCCTCTGGGAGTGCTGTGTTCAGTAATCTCGGTAGCGCACTCTGTAAATGCGTAATGCTGTAGTGTGTTAAAGTAGGTAGGTGTATGTTCAACTCCCGACCCTTCCAAGTGTGTGTGTGTGTGTGTGTGTGTGTGTTTCCAGCTGCCTGGGGACACAGTAATGCTTTTAGATGCCTCACAACACATACATTCCCTATCGGCGTCTTTGCCTTTGCGGATGATGTCACCCACCTAGAAGTATGCCTCTGGGAGTGCTGTGTTCAGTAATCTCGGTAGCGCGTTCTGTAAATGCGTAATGCTGTAGTGTGTTAAGGTAGTTAGGTGTGTGTTCAACTCCCGGCTCTTCCAAGTGTGTGTGTGTGTGTGTGTGTGTGTGTGTGTGTGTGTGTGTGTGTGTGTGTGTGTGTGTGTATATATATATATATATCTTTGTAATATGTATGTGGATATTAGCACTATTGAATGTGCTGCATTGTCTGTACATGTTCACCTTGGATGTATCTGAATGTGCTATGGATCTGTGATAGTGCACATACTGTGTGCTGTAGTGATCCTGGGTTATAGTTGTGTAGTGACCAGTTATTTTGTTGCTGGGTATTACCAGGGACATTGAAAACAATGATAGTATAGCACCTTTAAACGGTCATGTGCACATCTCAGCAGCAGTCAGCAGTGGTTATTACTTTGGAGGATGAGTATGGCTCATATACCTATGTATTACATGACAATACTATGCAAATCAGGTTAACATTACTGACACCCGTTTATCCACAGGTTGTGATACAGATCCCATGTATGTATGTGTATACATTGCTAGGTGCAGGACTGGACTATGGTTGAATGCATGGAGGGGTGTCCATGGCCAGGAATGGCGATCTGTACAGCCTGGCAGGTACAGTCTGTGACTGTCCCACAACCTCCAGTATATGGCTGACACATTTATTTATTTTATTTTTATTTAACATTTGTTGACCGGGAAAGTCCGACTAGGTTCCACAGATCCTGTTTTCAGCGGAGGCCCAGGGAGAAATGCTCCAGACGCATGTCTTTAGAATGTGGGAGGAAACCGGAGTACCCGGAGGAAACCCACGAGCAGGAGAACATGCAAACTCCACACAGAAGGCACCCCGGCCGAGAATCGAACCAGAGAACCTCTTGCTGTGAGGCGACAGCATTAACCGCTGCACCACTGCGCCGCCCGTGCTGAAACAGTGTACATGCAGAGACACACATAAAACAAACAGCTAGGGATAACACATGCACACACACACATTGCATCAACATTGGGCCATGCAAAACCTGTTGTCCCTCACACACACACAAATGCATACATGTTGATTGGCTGGTTCACTGACAGGCTCTGGAAAAGAAACTACATACCCTGTGCATATGATGACACCTGTGCCACCTCTTGTAATGTGTAACATTGATGCAGGTACAGACTAACATGGTGCTGATGCACAGGGTGGCTTCATAGCACTGTAATAATATTACAATGTTGTTAACACAAAGTGTGATTTCCTCCTAGGTGTATGTAAGCAGACATGATACATTCCAGCTATGATCATCAATGTAGTATAGTGTACAGCACTGTTAATTCTGAAGATGTATTATCCATCCATGTGCCATTTGACTGACGTGTGTAGTATTGGCAGCATGTGTTACAGAGTGTGCAGTACGTGTGTGATGTGTGTAGTACAGATTTACATGTATCTATATGTGAACATGGTGAAGATGCACTGTCTGCATGTACATGTATAGTGGACACATTGGAATGGTGACATGCCCTGTATTTCACACTGTTAACACTTCATAGTTTCTATTGTTGGCCAGTATGCATTATACTACACATATTGTTGTACTTGTCTACACATGTGTGATTGCTATGGTTTTACACGGTGCTGTGGGTGATACTGTTACTATCTGTCATAGTTTTGCATTATGGTAGTAGACACGACCTCAACAGTCTGAATGACCAATTGTTATATGATATCTTCACAATTGACCCACACATGTAGGACACACAGTAGCATGTGGATCCTACATGTACTATACTATACCAGTTCGCACTGGTATTGACTGCCACACATTGCTGGGACCATTACTGTTTGACATATAGCCATGTTAGTTACAAGCAAAGACAATAGGGATATTCCTGTCCACATCTGGGAATTCATACTGTTGCCTAGAATGCATTCTGCACATGACACAGTTAGTCTACACAAGGGTATCATACAGACAGATATGTGTTATCCAACCCATGCTGTACACCTATAAGGCTAAACAGAGTCAGTTATCCACATTTACTACACATACTTTACCGACAGTAACACATAGGTATTACACCCCAATATGTATAATGGGTAACAATGTGTATATATAGATATGTGCTATGTCATTTGTCATTTGATATTTGTATTTACAATGGTATTTTGAAGTACATCACTGTATCACATATGCAATGAGAGTTCTGCATGCATATCCTCCAAGGTGGCTGTACAACTATGATGAATGTCCATTATTGACATACTTTGCTGTGTTTGAACTGTTCTGCAGTATTACACATACATGAACAGTCACTCACACTATGTATATAAACTGTCATGTGTGTGTGTGTGTGTGTGTGTGTGTGTGTGTGTGTGTGTGTGTGTGTGTGTGACACAGATGACCTAGGCCACAGACAATTCTGATACATGTAGTTGACAAGTGCTTTAATGCTCCACCAGATGTGTCCAGGCACCAGAACTGTGACTTGAGCGACACAAACACATGCTAGAGTAAGGTTTCTGTATGTGCGTGTGCCTCATTATGGCATTCCTGTTCATGTGTGTGTGCATTTCTGATGTGTGTCATCAGCCACAGTTGAACTGCACATCCAGCATCCCCAACTAGGTGACCATGAGGGTTGTCCCCATTGCCAAATGTTTTGTACAGCTGCATCAGATGCCACATATCGGAAGCATTGAAGCTTCCAGGGCATCCAGCACACACATTCATTATTACAGGCTGGCCATCACACACAAACTGCCACTTCATGGAGGGGAAGCCCTTGTGGATGATGTAGGCCCTACCACACTCACTGGCTGGTGCTTTGATGCATATGTGCGTGCAGTGTATTGCACACAGTACTTAGGGTATTCCACTATTGTGTGGAAAAGACACATATTGCTGCCCAATACCTTACGGGAATTGGGGATATATACATCATCACTGACATGTGCTGACATGGCATTCATGAACTGGTGCAGTACCCTGGATGCTGATGTTTGTAAAATCCACATCATATCACCAGTTGATCTCTGGAAGGTACCTGTTGCTGGTATCCTTAGGGCAACACATACCTTGGTTTCCACTGGGATAGGTTTCCCTCTGTTGGTTCTGTGTGTGAGACATGGCCTGCACAGATCCACAATCTTCTGCAGGAGGTCTCTGTCCACTCTATAGCACTGTACTATCTCCAGCTCACGTAGCCCCTGGTAGGTTACCCTGTGCCTGCACACTCCTCTCCGTCTACTCACTGTGTGATGCTGAGCAGCATTCACATTGGCACAACCCTCCACATGTTGCATATGTTGACGTATAATAGCAATGGCAGCCCCTAACATTATGTTGTCTCAGTTAAGCTTTTACAGTTTGCACTTCTCTTAGTATACTACAGTGTTGCAGTGTGTCTGAGAAAAACATGGTGGACTGCTGTTTGTAGAGTTGTACATGCTGTGTTGTGCTGGCCTACTGTACTGGCTGTGTAATATACTCAGTCTGATTGTTTTCACCTGCTAGCTGTGGTAGTTCTCCTTGGTTAACTTACTGCTATTTGTTTACCTTCCTTTTCACTGTTTGTGTCCACAGTGAGCGGCGCCACGCATAGGAGCACAGTGAAGTGCATATCCACTTCCACGTGCGCACACAAGCTTATAAATGCGTACAAACACTTACACTGGCTTACACAACATTACACGGGCTTCAACAATCTTACAGTAGCTTACTCATTCTTCAACTCGTGCACATGGGCTGACACACATGCACACATGCTTACTCGGGCTTACAGGCTTGCACGGGCGCAAACACACTTCACCAGGTTTGCAAGGTACTTCAGTGATATCCATGGCGTACACCATAAGTTTACTGACTTTACCTAGGATAAATCATAACACGCCTCTTCCACTGATGAGTCACTGACAGCAGACATGTGACACACTGCTCCAATAAGATTACAGTGTTTTATACATACACACTCATGATGTCACCTATCTTCTACGCTGATAGTCCCCTTAACCTACTCTTACACTGCAGAGGCTTGGCCCATATGGCATGACAAATTGTGCTTCACTATCCTCAGCCTCAATTGCATAGGATTGCCTATTAATGCTTGGTTACATCTCTGAGTGTGTGCTTCCACACATAGCAACCACTACTCAGTAGCCATGTTGCCTTCTGCTTGCCATTCACCTGCATGACGCAATAACTTTTAACTGACATTACAATTTGTATGTATATTTTACATATTTGTCTTGTTTTGTATGCACAGCGCGTACTCACGCCGCTGCGCTACGCTTAAACACCGGAGATCGGGGGAGGACAACTAGAGTTTTATTAATTTCCAATGGGAATACATGCCACTGGCCTTATATTTGGCCATTGGCATGCTTCTTCAACTAAACCATCCTTTATTTGCAGATGACATTGCTCCGTTTAGCTACTTGCAGAACGTTACTCTGTTAAAATCCGTGTACATTTCTGCACATAACTCTACTCTTGCACGGACAGCTTACTGTTTCATGTATCGCATATTTTACATCATTTGCATAGCTTTCACCTACAAATGGGGTAATTTGCATATCCTAACATTGTCCGTTACAGCGTTCGTTTGAGGGGCTGTGTTACACGCCCCTACAGGATATTGCTGAATAGCTCGGCAGACATCTTGCCTTGCTCTACTCTTACTCTACTCATACACCGACCAAAGCTTTGTGAATCCTGGCCTAAGCTTTGATGTGTGCTAATGTCTATTTGTGGAGTAAGCATGGCTGTAGGTATGTTTTGACCTGCTACGTCTGTCATTTCTACAGAGCACCTCCCACTTTCATCATTTGTAGAGGTGACAGCCCTATAGGAACTATATGTACAGCTGTGACATTTGACAAGTCCACACATACCTACGGTCAATACTAAAGTGACTACTTCAGCACTTTTCATACCTTCAGATTTGTCTTGTAGTGGTATAGTCGATGATACTGTTTCCTATAACATGTATCTGTTTCTGATACAAGATATGTCATTTTATTACACCACTACACACAATATATGGAGAAATCACAGGCCAGATGCCATTACATTCCTTTTGTAGGACACACCCACCCAGAGTGTTGTTTTCCTCACAAAAGCCAACAGGTGCTGATCAAAACATATTCTGCTATCATCTACCTTATGTGTTCGCCGGTATTTGCGCTTTCCGTCAGTGGCAGAACTCATGTGCGTGTGTGGGAGACTGAACATTGTATCAGGAACACTGCATAGCATCCTGAGGGACACATTTATGTTGTTTCTATTAACCTTCCACATTGACTATCACAGGGCATTAGTATTCATCCAGATTTGTCGAGGTACATGCTTTTGACTTATACATGTTTTGTCATTTGTCATCACGTCTTTCTTCACACCTGTCCACCTAATCTCACTAGTTCTGTACATTTATTTAGGTCAGGGTTACCTTCATACCTCTCAACTGTACACATTTTGGGTAAATGTCCCGAACTTAGACGTCTGATTTTGTTCCTTTTTTAATAATATTGTGCCTTTCTGGTAATTTAGTGGGAAGTCATTAGGGACTGTGGGGTTAGACAATGATGACAGACATTTGTAGTTTACAATTAATAACCCTCAAAACATTCATACTATTGACTGATCCATTATTCTATCAATGTTCTGTCTTTGTAAGAGGAATATTTGAGATATTCCCTATTTGTACTTATTTTAAAATGCCTTTGTCCAGATGTCTTATTCTGATTGAGAGGTATGGTTACCATCTTATTCGTATGCATGTATGTCCATGATAATCACTTACACGATACTAATTTAACTCCCTATGTCTTCCCTCAATAGTTTACACAATATCCAGTAGATGGGTTCTTCATTTTAGGAAGTTAGAGGCGTCTGCTATACCCACATATGTATATTAATCACTCCCATGGGGCGGACCTCATAAATCTGTGCCAACCAACACCTAGGCACCTAGGCCCATTATTGCATACCCATGATTCCCAGACCTGACACCCCTCCACAGTAGTCATAACACATATTTAATGTGAGTGATAATAAAGTATGACGACACTTCTAAGCACTATCCACTCTCCGCATGTCGGTACATATGTCTTACATTCTGTCAACCCATGTGTTATTACACTTGCACAAGCTACTGTTGCATGTACAGCTATATTGTAGTTGCGGATGACACTTCTTTGCAGCAATCATTACAGGACAGTGCGTTTATAGATTCACTATTTTGGAGTCCTGCAAAGGACACCTATATCCATGTTTAAAGAGTAGGACTTACAGATCTGGCACACTGATACTTTCCGGGCAGTAGTTTTGAGAGCAGCAGTGTATTTACCTTAATTGCATGTCTGTTATGTGTATCCATACTAGCTATGGTGTAACCTATTTATGTACATGTGTTATATCTACGAGGACATTTGTTTATATGTTTGTTAGGTATATATCAATTAATGTTGTATGTGTTTGAGTGTGTATATATATATATATATATATATATATATATATATATATATATATATATGTCTGTACATTCTTTATTTCATATATTTATTTAGTTTAAGTCTGTGGATATATATATCTATACACAAATGTATATATCCATATATAGACATTACGTGTAGAAACCAGCTTTCATTTACTATGCTGTGAGTGGATTACACACGCACAAGCGCACTTGCATTTCCTTATTGTGGGTTACGTGCAGGCGCACATGCATATCCTTATTGTGGGTTACATATGTTTACTAAGTCTTTGTGCTTATGTGGGCTTTATTACTTGTGACAGTAACAGTAAAATATCTGTAATCCAGTTAACGGACATACACGAAACACACGTTCACCTTTACATATTTAAATGTCTGTACAGCACAGATGCATTCATTACACTTTAACATTATATGTGCTGTAGTCGTAGTTGAACCGGGACTGCATTCACGTTGGCCGGATGCTGTAACCACTATACTTTTGGTGTTCTGACTCATTTATATGCATACCCATAGTACATAGCTACATTAACATATGCCTCACCGCTTCACTTACGACACAGGCATCCATTCTCCTGCTGGGAAAAATGCGGTACTACATATTACACATTCCCTATTCCCTACTGCTCTGGACCCAAGCTGCATATTTCATCACTGCAGGGATATTCAGAACCCCAAGGCTTATAGTCCTGACACATACAAGTCTTTAATTGTCAGGGTGTTCATGTGGTGATCTGGGTTTAGGCTTGTCCGCCTGGTGAATGGAACTGACCTGACCGTGTTCAAATGTCAGACAAAGCACATGGACAGAGTTTGTCCATTTTAAACATTTTATCTGTGTTTACAGACACAGGTGTTTGGGCACATATTCTTTTATAGGGCTGATAAAATCCATAGGATAACCTCTTTCACAGAACATTTTTTCTACATTGTCAATTTCTTTTAGAAATTCTGCATCATCTGAAATCATCCTAGCCATCCTAATCATTTGTCCTTTTACTATGTTTTTCTTAAGTTGATAAGGATGGTCACTGTCAAAATGTAAATAGGCATTAGAATGATGTTCTTTTCTAAATATATTAGACCTGTAGCATTTACTCTGGTTGTCTTTACTTAATTTTATATCTAAGAAACTTATTTCTTCTGTACCTATTTGATGTGTAAAATGCAGGAAGGTGGTTGTCTGGTTTATATACTGTATAAAATCTTGAATATACTCATAGGGACCAGACCATAAAACAAAAATATCATCCAGGAAATGAAAATAATTAGTAATGTATTGACTATATACAGAGTTGAACACATATTTCTTTTCCCAAAATAACATGATGATGTTAGCATACATAGGGGCACAGGCTGAGCCCATGGCAACTCCCTCTTTCAGATGGTAATAGTTCCCCTCAAAATACATGCAGTTGTACTTTAATATCAGTTCCATACATTCCAAAACCGTTCTAAATTCAGCTGCTGTCACAAGTTTCAATTCAACAAGTATTTTTTCAAACCATTCCAAACCAATGGCTTGGGGTATAACTGAAAACAATTCTTTAACATCAATAGTAATGAACAACATATTGTCTGAATAAGTACTCACACCTATTTTTTTCAAAAAGTCCCATGAATCTATCAAAATGTGATCATATTTAGTGTTGAATCCTTTTAACATAGTGTCCACATAAATAGCCAAAGGCTGGGTTTTAGATCCCTGAGATGACACTATAGGTCGCATGGGTGGGTTATGTAGAAAATGTATAAAAGAAAAGATAGTACCTAAAGGTTTGAGACTTAATAAATTTCCGAACAACATGAATGGTGGCAAAATATTTTTCAAAAGTATTTGTGATATTTTGAATGAATGTGGGCTAGCTATGTTAAAACTGATGATGAAACGCAACACTGACACAATGGAACAAATGAAAAAGGAAATAGATAAGCTGTATGGTGAAATCAATACAGACTTACTATTTCGAGTTGATGAGTACAAGCATTTATATTTTAGAGTACTGTATGATATTGACTCTGCTACTAACATGAACATTAATAGAAAATTAAAGAAGCTTGAAAGGGACCTTGGTGATTATGAGAAAGGTAGTGCATATGTTGATGAGAGTACAGTTAAGAACCACGAACGGGGAAGGGTCCGTACATACCATACAGGGAAAGATACAATAAGAACAATAGTTACAGAGGGGCAGGAAGAGGTAGGAATTGGGAACCTAGATATTGGGAGCAGGGGCAATTGGACCCCAACCCAATGGAATATCATAGATATGCACAGGAAGAACATCCTGATATAATGGAAGATGACAATAACCTCAGAATTGATGTCCCTTTAGGGACATATGAACCCAGGAGGTCAGAGAGGTTGAGAAACCGGACCCAACAAACATATGCGCAGGTTATGCACACAGGGAGGGTATACAGATAGGTGATTTAGATATGGTTTTGTGCCAAGATATAACAAGTGATTGTAGTCCTGAATCAATAATAGATGTACAGGAACAGATGGATGTTATTATACATACTTTTAACAATTTCAACATATTCAATTACACTGATATATTGATTAATCAAGATTTTTTAAGGTTGTTCACTAAAGGGTTCACTTTTGTGCCTGTCAACAAACCTAGAGTGGAAAACATTATAGTTGACATCAAGTTGTTTACACGAAAATTAAATTTTAAACACATATTTAAGGACAGAGCAGTCCAAGATAGGGAGAACTCTTTAGCTAGACATAGTATCTATAATCCTCCCTTACAACATGAAATTTTGAATTTTGAAAAATGTGTCATTAATAGGATATGAAATGGATGCAAGAATAATAATAATAATAACAAAAAAACTAAAAGTAATTTGACAAATGCTGAACAAAAATTATTAAGAGATTTGAGCAGTAATGACAAAATTCGTATCATGAAACCTGATAAAGGGGGAGGGTGGTTATTATGGATAGATGGGATTATATTAAGAAGATGAAGGATATTTTGGATAAAGAAGAACAGTATGGTCTAGTAACAAAGAATGAGATCAATATTTCATACAGGAAGATAGCTCTCATTTTGGAAGACAATTTGTTCACAGGAATGATTGATATGGAACTATACAAATTTTTAAAAGTACCAAAACCTGTTATTCCGGGTATTTTTGGTATACCCAAAATACACAAATCCCTACATAACCCACCCATGTGACCTATAGTGTCATCTCAGGGATCTAAAACCCAGCCTTTGGCTATTTATGTGGACACTATGTTAAAAGGATTCATCACTAAATATGATCACATTTTGATAGATTCATGGGACTTTTTGAAAAAAATAGGTGTGAGTACTTATTCAGACAATATGTTGTTCATTACTATTGATGTTAAAGAATTGTTTTCAGTTATACCCCAAGCCATTGGTTTGAAAAAATACTTGTTGAATTGAAACTTGTGACAGCAGCTGAATTTAGAATGGTTTTGGGATGTATGGAACTGATATTAAAGTACAACTACATATATTTTGAGGGGGACTATTACCATCAGAAAGAGGGAGTTGCCATGGGCTCAGCCTGTGCCCCTATGTATGCTAACATCATCATGTTATTTTGGGAAAAGAAATATGTGTTCAACTCTGTATATAGTCAATACATTACTAATTATTTTCGTTTCCTGGATGATATTTTTGTTTTATGGTCTGGTCCCTATGAGTATATTCAAGATTTTATACAGTATATAAAACAGACAACCACCTTCCTGCATTTTACACATCAAATAGGTACAGAAGAAATAAATTTCTTAGATATAAAATTAAGTAAAGACAACCAGAGTAAATGCTACAGGTCTAATATATTTAGAAAAGAACATCATTCTAATGCCTATTTACATTTTGACAGTGACCATCCCTATCAACTTAAGAAAAACATAGTAAAAGGACAAATGATTAGGATGGCTAGGATGATTTCAGACGATGCAGAATTTCTAAAAGAAATTGACAATGTAGAAAAAATGTTCTGTGAAAGAGGCTATCCTATGGATTTTATCAGCCCTATAAAAGAATATGTAATTTCAGAAAGAGGTAACAAATATAATGCTCTGTTAACTAAAGATGGGTGTGTGGAGATCACAGTTAGGAACAGTAGTAAGAACAGTTCCAATATTCATAACTTAATTGTAGCAAGTTCCACACCCTATTTGACGATTACATACCACCAAGGTGTAAAATGGTTGAAAAAAAGTATTAATGACACTTGGGAGATGTTCAGGAATATGGCAACGAAAACTGATGTATTTCAATGTGACATCAAATACAGTTTTAGAAGGAACAAGAATATTAAGAACATTATTGAACAGAGAACAATCACAGCTAGTGGGGCCAACAAGAGGCATGGCACTTTTAAATGTGGTAGGTGTGCACAATGTTCATATATTGCCGGACTGAAAGAAATTAGAATACCTAGTTTGGATATAACCTTAAAAGCTAAAAGATATAATAGTTGTTACTCAAAAGGAGTAGTATATTTGGTATTTTGTAAGGCATGCTGGAGCTATTATATAGGCAAAACTGAACGCCACCTTAGGAATAGAATATACCAGCATACCAGGGACATTAACAAACACAATGACAATAATGCATTATACAGGCATGCAATGGTATGCAAACAGGCAGATTTCAAATTTTGTGTGTTAGAGAAAATTGAACCCATGGATAGAGGAGGTGATTGGGAGACGAAGTTAGAGTACAGGGAAATGATCTGGCAGCTGAGATTAGACGCATGTAGTGGAAAAGGATTAAATGACAATATCTCTATAACTCCGGCATTAAAAACATTGGCAGCAGACCCAAAGAAAAGGTAAAATGATCAACCACAAGAAAACTGTAAAACCAGTACCATTTTGAACAAAATTAGTTAATATATATATATATATATATATATTTTTTTTTTAAGGTTTTATCTATGGTTTTAGCTTTGTAATATAGCTTTGTAATATATCCTATATATATATATATATATATATATATATATATATATATATATATATATAATTTGTAATTTTGATATTAACAAGTTTCATCAATTTTAACAATTTCTCAATATTTTTTATTTCATTAAGTTAATACTATTTATTAATACTTGGTTGTTTATAAACACATTTTTTAACATTTGTCTCTATGTATATTGACAAGATAGACTTTTGGCCGAGGTGTTCACTTTTATACAATTTGTATGGTCATTGGTATTTTATGTATAATTATACATTATAAATATTTTTAAAATACATATTTATTCTACTATTTAATTCTTTTATATATATATATATATATATATATATATATATATATATATATATATATATATATATATATTGGGATAGACATACACATTTATATGCACATATATTTTACATACAGGTATTCAACAAAATGTTTATTCGCTGATTCAACCACCTACTAATAACTGGGGGGGGGGGGTTGGTATAACAATAACCAAAATAGTATGCACCTATCTACAAACGTTCCTTTGGTATTTCAACAGTATTTTTGTGCACAGGTTGTATTATTCAACAACCTTTACTACCTACAATGTTTTTGCAGTGTTGCTTAAATTCACTATTGAAGCCTAGCCCTTTAATTTACAATAATATGCAATCAAATACACAAATGCCTAATTATTAATTAATGATTTGACAATGCTGTGTGATATATAATGTAAGATTTGTTAATGGTAACTGGATTCTGAGGAAGTCTCTGGTGTAGGAGATGAAAGCGCTAAATCAGTTACTTTTCTTCTATTTGATTTTATGAGTTTAAAGTACTTTATTTTATGTGCTTTGTGTTTTGGTTAGTACATTCTTCATTAAATCTGTTTGAGATCGATCTTTGAATCACCCAAGTAGTGTGATACGTGGGTAAAAGGACAGCCTTCATTGTATCGGAACAACGCTACCAAGTATTGGACTTCGTTTTTGTTTGTCAGCCTTTGGGTTGTGTGGTTATATGTTGTAACTATTCATATGTCACCAGTGAATGCTACTCTGATACATATACTTGTGTTACAAATGTAAGAGACTTATATAGGGTATGTGCATAGTAGACAACAGGTGCAGATGTGTGTATTGAACTGTATGTGATATACTGAGCCCATACCTGACAACTGTCCAGAGTTTTGCAGAGTGACCACATCTGCCTCATATTTGTAGCCTCATACAGTTGTGTTATTGTCTGTCACATGACTGGCAACCCATTAAAGACTGAAGTCATAACAGATTAGCATACATTTGATTGTCAGATGTCATATCCTGCAGAGTAGACCTGTGAATGTGACACCATCTTTGCTGGCAACTACGTGTGGGTTAGATAGATTCATAAAGTGATACTATTTACTGGCCTATGCCCACCAGTGTGGCTAACCAGGTGTACAGATGCTTGCAAGCTGGCCACTGTCTTACATTTCCCGAGAGACACTCACCCAGTTAATGACTGCTGCAAGAAGCATTAATGCAAACTGAATGCCAAGAGAGCATCATTCTCCCTGCTGTAGCAGATGTCATCCACATTAAGTATGACAGTAATAATGTACTGAGCATGCAATCAGGTGTGAGACGACTTGTGCACCAAGGTTGGTAGCAACCCAACAGTTTCCCACCATGTGGGCACCATTGTATGGAAGGTTGTCTACATGGCCCACATCATAAATATGGGTATGTCATCCAGAAACCAGGCGGCCACAACATCCCTGTACTGCACCCACATCAGACGCATTACCAAGTACAATGGCTCCTTTGGCATGTACCTTGCCAAGCAAATGCAGCAGTTGCAGAGACCACAGAGGTTTCTGACCAGGCAATTCCAGGCTCTGCAACACCTACCCTATACAGGTAGGCTGAAAGCCCTGTACATATACTCATTCTTATACAGAGTGATCATAGGTGACCTGTGTCTTGCATACAAGGCCATGTCCAAACCAGCCTTGATGGCATTTCTGCAAATCTTTAAGACAAATTGCACTCACACATCATGCAGGCAAGGCCCTCATCTAGTCTCTGACATGTATAGTACTTGCTGGTGGGATAGTCTGGTGTCCCACACAATACATTGTCTGTAAAATATGCCCCCTCCCCAATGTCTAACAGAGTACATGTATAGACCTCTGTAAGAGGAACCTGGATGACTGCATGGAAAACGGATGAGATACCCCTGGTATCCTGCATGTGTTCCAGCTGGACAGGGGAAACAGGTGCTGGCATGGATGGGGCATGAGCGAAAGTCTGGGCCAGGCTTATGAGGGCATCAGGGACAATAGCCTGGTATCATCTTATGAGGCTATGCACCTAGTACTTTACATGTGTCCTGCATGTATTGCAGACTGTCCTGCAGTGTTGTCTGGAATTAATCCCTGTGAGTCTGAACTAGGTATGTACTGCAGTGATAGTGTATAGTCCTGTCCCCTCATCAGTTATCATCACATATCAGTACACCTTGTCAGTGTGTGTCTGGTCTGTATAGCAGTAAGTCAGCTCTTACAGTGCATGCATATGCACTTGGTGACACTGTATAGCCTTGGTCTTGGCCACAATTACCATTCTGCTACAAACCTCATCACACAGTAGGATTTGTCACCATTTGTTGTGGGCCGGACAGTAGTAGTGACAGAGATGGATTGAGGCAAGCAGAACTACTGTAAGGTCTGCCCTGAAGGGCCTATAGGTGTCACAGCTGTGCCAGACTATACCAGGAGTGTGTGTGTGTGTGTGTGTGTGTTCGTGTGTGTGTATATGTGTGTGTATATGTGTGTATGTGTGTGTGTGTGTGTGTGTGTGTGTGTGTGTGTGTGTGTGTGTGTGTGTGTGTGTGTGTGTGTGTGTGTGTGTATATATATATATATATATATATATATATATCAGCAACCATAATACTGCAGGGTATTACTTTACATATGTTGTGTTCCTCTTGCAGACTAACACAGGGGTTGGTGTCCCTCCCCCTCACAACCTGATGGCAGTGTCTTAGCGGACTCCCATGATGATGGTGGTCATAGTGAGGCACAGGTGGGGTCATCAATGCCTGGACTGGTAGCAGTGTTTTGCATCCCACTTTCACCCAGCATGTCCCCACACACAGTCAGTATGCCTTATATGCCCAGTCCCCAGCAGCCACGGACAGTGGACAGGTTATGGGTGGTGGCATGGAAAGGATAGTGTGTTGAGTATGGCAAGTGTGAGTGTAGACACCAGCCATAGGCAGAGAGCAGGTGAGGTCACACAGATGCAGATGGACAAGGGTGCTCAACAGAGGACTGCTGTATATCTCGCCCCTGTTGCAAGTGCCACGGCAGGTGTCACCAGACGCATGTTACTGTCCATCATGGAGTCACAGGCATGTACTGACTGCAACACCAGACAGATGCTCAGGGTCAGGCATGCAGCACTCCCTGCCATGCATGGCAACCTCCATGGCAGTTGTGATGCCATACGTCTTCCTGCCAATGTTGTGGATAGACAGTGGGGTGAGACATTGTCACTGCTCAACTGTGTATTGTCAGTGCTCAAGCATGTGGTGGGATTAGGGCATTGGCCAGGTGGACATAGGTCACCGACATGATCAGCTGTGAGCCCACATGGCTGTGCACATTCACAGTCCCATGGTGGCAGTCCCAACAGCACTACTGGATTGAGGGTGTTGTCTACACCACACCAGAGCAGACTATATGCACTTTGTCCTGGCCAGTCCCATCAGGGATGCAGATCCAGCAGACAGCAGTCACCATCAGGGATTAGTACTGCATCTGGTCTTAGGCCTGGTGATGCCAGTGATACTCCTGGCAGAAGCGGTTACCACGTCCCTGCCAGGAGACAGTGAACCATACATCTTGCCATGTACGGTCCACAGCTGTCCAACAGAGACCTGTGTCGGACATCCACATTGCTTGCAGGTGTGCAGATGAATACTCACACATCCTTATCCCAAGCCAGTCACCACCAAACACACACATAGCTCTTCTGCATGGCCCAGTTGAACATCACCCCCCAGACACACACACACACACACACACACACACACACACACACACAATGTCAGCCATATGGTCCAGCATAGGCCTGATGATACATGTGCCACAACCCTGTTATCCCTACCATTGATACACAGACATGCTCATGTGGGTCTGATGCACAGGTTGACTATGGCACATAGTAGCAATGTCATGCTGTGTAAGGTGCTGTCTGCTGGCAGTAGTTATGGGTACACACTGAGGTGTATGTACCTTGTTAGCCATGATGCACTATTGCTATTAGTACTGCTGACTGACTGTAGTGTCATGTACTGTATTCTGGTTGTGTTCCAGGGGGTCTATGTGTCTGCAGGCTGTGGGCTTGCTGGCAGTAGCAATGTTGGGTAAGGCAGAGTTGTAACACAGTCACCTTTTCATAGCCAAGATACAGCTGTACATGTAGATGTTTACTAAGTGTGTTTACATGCAACAGTGTGTGGGGGCAATTGTGACAGACAGTGTGACCTTGCATACATACCCTTGACACAGCCACCTAGCCCACATACATGTCACCTGGGTGTTCTGTAGGCCCAAAGGCTCACACATACAGAGGAGGTTACTTGAGTACTGGCACTAGTCCCTCACCAACTTAACCATTACATTCACTGCAACAGATTCAGCTATCAGCACCTGTTGCCCTTGCCATTTCTGTCACATCGACTTGACCATCATGCAGTTGTTGAGGGTTTGCCTGGTACTGCATATGACAGGTTTGGGTTCTGTATTCCTGACACAGGTCAATCTGTGTTAGTCTAACCTGACAATCACCAGCATGTGTGTCTGCTATCTCATATGCATGTCTGGCCTCTCGTGCTAGTAGTGCACACAGAGTCATAGTCCTGTACATGGGGTAGCTGGCATGCGGCAGCTGACGAAGGGCTGAGCACAGCCCCTACTTGCACAGTCTTATGAACGATAGCTCTAGATACATAACACAGATAGCACAGTGGTTCTGTAGTGTGGCAGTGTCTGCCACTACTATTGAAATGGGTGACAATTGCAGGGACTGTTAGGATTGGCAATGGTGGGTTCAGAGGCCCTTAACATGTTAGAGCCCTCTCACACACACACACACACACACACACACACACACACACACACATGCACACCACTGCCAGGGGACATGCACTGAGACACACATGCACATGGAGGTGACACTTATCAGAGTGGATGACCAACCCATCTATTAGTGCACACTACATAGTGATACAACCATTGCACCACAGTGGCTTGGTGTTAGGAACTGTGTAACTGTGCTTGTATAGTGGATGATATCTGTATGGGCCAACACTATTTTGCAGTGGGGGGGGGAGTTCAAAGGGTGGAAGAGGCACACAACATGGTATAACCATCACATACACACACTGCAGACAGCTACAGGGACTGTGCATATGGAAACACATACACAGTTACCAATAGATATATAGTAACCTGCTTATCCACCTGTATGTACTATAGTGCTGTGTACACATGAAATGCTCCACATACATTATATGCCTGGAACATAACACACATCTTCTTACAACAGGTAATCTTGCAAATGCCTTAATGGATGGTGGGAATAACCTACCAGACAGCTATTTGTCTTGTCTACTGCTCCTACATACCTGCACAAGTGATAGTGTGACAGACTTTGTATCGGCATGATGTGTCAGTCAGGTACAATATCTAATGCTGGCATGTGTGTCAGTACGGTAACTGTAACATGTTTGGCAATGATATTGCAGGAATGATCATTGTCAGGGGGGACACAGACAACATAAAGGTTGCAAACATGTGGATATCCCATGCACATCAGTACAGATGACTGGTATGGGCTGTATAGTGGTTACACGTTGCATGTGAGGCAGATGCCATTAACAGGGTCTTTAAATAATGTCATGGGTGAGGGGTCAACAGGCCTTAAAATGGTATAACCTACACAGACAACAGCCACAGGGGATAAGCTTCACACATGACTACAGTTGTCGATATAACTATTTCCACTAAAGTATCATGCAGTTATTGCACATGCCGCAGAACTTAAAGGACTGACAAGTGTATACAGGTACATCTAGGATGAATGACATCAGCAGGCCTTGTAAAGCAGGGCAATGGGACATGTACTGTGTGGTACACACATCAAAATAGTATAACCCACACCCCCAGAGGATATGATTCTCACCCGAACACACTGATGTGAGTCTCTCTCTCTCTGTCTCACACACACACACACACACACACACACACACACACACACACACACACACACACACACACACACACACACACACACACATTTTCACAGTTGCCAGTATTGAGATTAGAGCCCCTGCCTATCTAGTTATATATACTACAGTATTACACAGTTACCACATGTGCCACGGAGCTTATAGTCTTTAACAGTGTCACAAGGTATGCCTATGGTGGTTACATCAAGAGCCAATGTAAAGTATGGCACACACACACACACACACACACACACACACACACACACACACACACACACACACTTACACTTGTCACAACTGAGTATAGAACCCCTATCTATCTAGTTATCTGTACTATACTGTTAGTTATTACAAGCGCCATGGACAGGAGTGACCTTAGGTAAACTGATTCACTAGGTAAAAGGGCTCCACAGCACCCCCCACCATGGCACCTGGTGCCCCTGTCCTGGTCTACCTACACCAAATAAATACTGAAAAAGCACCCCTGCTAGAGTGGCGCCTTAGATGGTTGCCTAGTTGGCCTATGCCTAAGGCTGGCTGTGGCTACGGAGCTTATATGGCTGAGTGCTGCCCAAAGGTACCTCTAAGGGCAATGACAACAGTAGGACTGCTAAAGTAGGGCACTGGGAAGTGTTATGGGTGGGAAAGTCCTCAAAATACTTCTTCCTACAAACTCTTGCATATACACTTGTACACACGCACATTTTCTGGATCTAAGAGTAAAACCCCTGCCTATCTACTTATTTGTAATATAGTGTTATGCAGTTATCGCATGTGCTACAGAACCTATAGGGCTGACAACTGCCCAAAGGTGCTTCTAAGGGGAATGACATTAGCAGACTGCTAAAGGGCACTGGGAAGTGTTGTGGGTGGGAAGGTCCTCAAAATACATCATCCTCTAAACATACACACTTTCACACATACACATTTGCCAGAACTGGGAATGGAATCCTGCCTATTTAGTCAGTTGTACTATATTGTTACATAGTTAAATCACGCACCACAAAGCTTATAGGGCTGGGGCTGTGCAAAGGTACTTCTAAGGGGAATGACATCAGCAGGACTGCTAAAGTGAGGCACAGGGAAGTGTTGTGGGTGGGAATGGCCCAAAACTGTTTCATCTACAAACAAACAAACATGCTCCCTCACTCTCTCTCTCTCACACACACACACACACACACACACACACACACACACACACACACACTTACATTTCCCAAGAATGAGATTAGAACCTTCACTTATCTAGGTATCCATACTATACTGTTACATAGTTATTGCACACGCCATGGAGCTTATAGGGGTGGGGCTGTGCAAAGGTACTTCTAAGGGGAATGACATCAGCAGGACTGTTAAAATGGGGCACTGGGAAGTAATGGCCTAAAACTGTTTCACCTACAAACAAACACACGCCCTCACTCTCACACACACACTCTCTCTCTCATACACACACTTACATTTACCAGGACTGAGATTAGAACCCCTACCTATCTAGTTATTTATACTACAGTGTTACCCAGTTATCACATGCACTACAGAGCTTATTGGGCTGATAGGTGCCCAACGGTACCTCTAAGGTGATTGACAGCAACAGATCTTCTGAAGTAGGGCAATGGGAAGTGTACTGAGTGGGAACAGTCTCCTAATACTTTGACCTACAGATATACACACACACACACACACACACACACACACACACACACACACACACAGAGGCAGGTGATGTGATATTATAACCCCCACCTCAGTATTATTTTACAATGGGGCTCACCTGTTATTCTGGCACATGCAACTGGTTACAACCGGTGTGCCACTGTCCACAGCAGGACTTCACTCTATGCCATTCTGGGTATCTGGATACATCAAGGTATGCCTATGGTGATTACATCAAGAGCCCTTGTAAAGTATGGCACACACACACACACACACACACACACACACACACACACACACACACACACTTGTCACAACTGAGTGTAGAACCCCTATCTATCTAGTTATCTGTACTATACTGTTAGTTATTACAAGCGCCATGGACAGGAGTGACCTTAGGTAAACTGATTCACTAGGTAAAAGGGCTCCACAGCACCCCCCACCATGGCACCTGGTGCCCCTGTCCTGGTCTACCTACACCAAATAAATACTGAAAAAGCACCCCTGCTAGAGTGGCGCCTTAGATGGTTGCCTAGTTGGCCTATGCCTAAGGCCGGCTGTGGCTACGGAGCTTATATGGCTGAGTGCTGCCCAAAGGTACCTCTAAGGGTAATGACAACAGTAGGACTGCTAAAGTAGGGCACTGGGAAGTGTTATGGGTGGGAAAGTCCTCAAAATACTTCTTCCTACAAACTCTTGCATATACACTTGTACACACGCACATTTTCTGGATCTAAGAGTAAAACCCCTGCCTATCTACTTATTTGTAATATAGTGTTATGCAGTTATCGCATGTGCTACAGAACCTATAGGGCTGACAACTGCCCAAAGGTGCTTCTAAGGGGAATGACATTAGCAGACTGCTAAAGGGCACTGGGAAGTGTTGTGGGTGGGAAGGTCCTCAAAATACATCATCCTCTAAACATACACACTTTCACACATACACATTTGCCAGAACTGGGAATGGAATCCTGCCTATTTAGTCAGTTGTACTATATTGTTACATAGTTAAATCACGCACCACAAAGCTTATAGGGCTGGGGCTGTGCAAAGGTACTTCTAAGGGGAATGACATCAGCAGGACTGCTAAAGTGAGGCACAGGGAAGTGTTGTGGGTGGGAATGGCCTAAAACTGTTTCATCTACAAACAAACAAACATGCTCCCTCACTCTCTCTCTCTCTCACACACACACACACACACACACACACACACACACACACACACACACACACACACACACACACACACACTCTTACATTTCCCAAGAATGAGATTAGAACCTTCACTTATCTAGGTATCCATACTATACTGTTACATAGTTATTGCACACGCCATGGAGCTTATAGGGGTGGGGCTGTGCAAAGGTACTTCTAAGGGGAATGACATCAGCAGGACTGTTAAAATGGGGCACTGGGAAGTAATGGTCTAAAACTGTTTCACCTACAAACAAACACACTCCCTCACTCTCACACACACACTCTCTCTCTCATACACACACTTACATTTACCAGGACTGAGATTAGAACCCCTACCTGTCTAGTTATTTATACTACAGTGTTACCCAGTTATCACATGCACTACAGAGCTTATTGGGCTGACAGGTGTCCAACGGTACCTCTAAGGTGATTGACAGCAACAGATCTTCTGAAGTAGGGCAATGGGAAGTGTACTGAGTGGGAACAGTCTCCTAATACTTTGACCTACAGATATACACACACACACACACACACACACACACACACACACACACACACACACACACACACACACACACAGAGGCAGGTGATGTGATATTATAACCCCCACCTCAGTATTATTTTACAATGGGGCTCACCTTTTATTCTGGCACATGCAACTGGTTACAACCGGTGTGCCACTGTCCACAGCAGGACTTCACTCTATGCCATTCAGGGTATCTGTGTATGTGACTCACACTGTGTGTGTGTGTCCCTATGTGTCTCTCTCTATCACTGTCAGTCTCTCACTTCCCTACATCTATGTGTGTGTATGCTTGATATATTGTTATCTGTTGCCATTATATATGTCTGTGTATCACATGCAACGGATGTAGATATATCACATATGGGCCACCTACAGCTAGCTGAGGGAATTCCTGTCTGATGGGTGTGTGTAGGGACAGTTAAGGTGTACATAGCTGTCTGCATGCACAGACATATATAAATAATACAGTCATATAGTCTAATGTGGGTTCCAACATGGCCTGTGAATCTCAAAGTGTAGGAGCATGCCCAGTGTGACCTTCTATAGTGAGACTGGGACTCCATTCCAGAGATAGGTGTACTTCGGTCCTGGGTTTTGTGTGCCACAGCCATACCTCTCAGGAGAAAACAGGACTTTCCTAGGGGTACTGGGTTTGTTTAGCAGACATTTTCTGACATATATGTAGACTGACACTGCAATGTATTGTGTCATTACCTAGTGACAGACATCCTCGGATCATTACAGTGCCTTACCAGAGGTATACAAGATGTATGATGCACAGACCAATATTATGAGCCCAGCTATGTACATTCTTGCCCAACAAGGCCAGTTGGGAGGTGTGGCTACAGCCAGTTGACTGATGATGCTGTGTAAATAGTCCAGCAACTTGGTGATATACTGGCTAGGGATCTTGTGCTTGTGTGGTATCTTACTTACCTGAGATGTCATATCCTAGTGTGGCCATACCTCTCAACTGTACATTTTTGGCAGATTGCCCAGGTGTTTGCCTAGAGGTTTCATCCAGTCTACATAAACTTGTGTTTTTATGGAAAGTTAGTTGCATATAATTGAAGACTGCTATTACAAAATAATGACAGACATTACTGTTTCAGACTGCATAACCTTCAGACAATTCCTGCTAATGCAGACCCTTCATCCTACCAATTTTCTCAGTATGTAAAGGCAATATTTACAACACATGCCTGTCATTTGTGCTTTGCCCCACTTTTATTTCTGACCTTGTCTAGATGTCTTGCTGTCAGAGGTTGGGAGGTATGGGTGTGGGTACAGTGTGCATTTGACTATGCAGACATGTCCATTATATGTGTAGTATATTCCATATAACACTGTGACTTCCAGGTATGTCAGTGGCAGAGCAGTAGGTGTAGCTGACATGCATAATAGTTGGCACTACAGTTATCTGCACATGGCCCTGTCAAAGACAGCACTGCACCTAGTCCACAACAACACAACAACCTGGAGTAAGTGCTGGCAAGATCCTGACAGTATTAACCACACATACACATAGCTCATTGACCCCTGCATATTGTGGACATGCAAACACGTTTTCATGTGCATTGGGACAGCCCTGGAAATGTGTGCTCTGGTGCTATTTCACTGCACACATTTGCACAGACTGTGCTGATATTTGCTCTACATTTTGGTTCCATTTAGCATACTATTGTGCCCTGTCTTGGGGACTACAGGCATATCACTAAAGATCACAGGTCAGATTGTAATGGCATACATTTGGGTTTCAGACTCCTTACCCTGCAGAGCCTTACTGCAACTGCAAGACCTGCTGTGCTATCACTGTATAAGTCTGTAGGGGGTAATTCAATATTGTCACCATTTGTGGGCCTTTGTCAGACATTTATTTATGGTTTTCCACAGCTGACTTGCTGGGTGAGGCTGAAAGGTGAGTATGGGACCCCCACACTGACATCCATGCCTGTGATCTATGACCCCCAGTTAGTTGGCCCCTCACATATACTGCAGTGGGATTTGCCAGCTTGGGTACTACTGTATAGTGTGGGGAGGCCAGTACTGGGAAGACATTTCCTGGTGTCCCACATAGCTGTCAATTGTCTGCTGCTATCCCAGTAGGCCACACCATTCCTTTGCATGCATGCAGTAATACCATAGATATGCTACTAGAACATACTGATACATTCATTTATTGTTAAGAAGACTGACTTACCTTGTGCCTATGGCAGTGGTGTGGATGGTGCTTGAGGGATGCCTATGTCAGATGCACGCAGTACACTGCCTATACATAGTAAGTTACAGGTAGTGTGGTGTCCATTTTTACTGTATGTGTGTGAGTCAGAGAAAGGTGTCAGTCCCGGGTACCTACAGTGTCAATGTGTGTGCTATGCGTTGCCTCTTTGCCAAGCCCAGGTCATACTGGGCACACCTCTGTCTGCCTACAGGAGCTGCCTCAGGGGGTTCCCTCCTCCAAGTCCCTCTGTGCCTGTAGGGACCTTGGCAATGGTGGGAGGCTGTGTGGCCCTTCCCCATGCTGTTCCTGCTGCAGCTGTTTCAGCAGGATCATATTGTGTAGCATGGCACATACTATGAACATGTGTGTACATGTGGCTGGAGAGTACTGTAAGGCTCCACCAGATATGTCAAGGCAACAGAACCATGACGAGCATCCCAAACACATGCTCTATAATGATCCTGGCTTGTGTGTGTGCCTCATTATGGCATTCTTGAGTGGGTGTGCATGCATTTCTGATGGGTGTCATCATCCACAGCTTCAGTGCATAGCCAGCATCCCCCACCAGATAGCCATATGGGATGTCCCTACTGGCAAATCCTGGATACAGCTTTGAGAAATGCCAGACGTCGGAGTCCTGATAGCTTCCAGGGCTGCCAGCGCACACATTTATGATAATGCCCAGGGCATTGCACACAACCTGGCAGTTGATGGAGGGGAAACTCATGCGGTTTATGTAGACCACCAGGTGGTGCTTTGATGTGGATGTGCATGCAGTCTATGACACCCAGTACCTTGGGGTAGTCTGCTACACAGTGGAAGAGGTGCATATTTCTGGTCCTCTCCTCATGGGTGCTGGGGAAGTAAATGTGCTCACCAGCATCTGGTAGCATGGTATCTAGGAACTGGTGGAGTACTCTGGATGCAGATGCCTCTGAGACCCCCATGATGTCTCCAGTAGGTCTTTGGAAAGTACCTCTAGCTAGTATTGAAAAACACACAAAATCCACTCCGGAGACCAAATAAGGGTATGAGACCCAAACAATACGATCCTGGATAGTTCAGTATAACAAACTAAACGTGACCATAGAATGAAATAGGAAATAATTTAATAACGCTTGTAACAACAAAAAAGCGTTTTCGAAAGTCTTCCTCAGAAAAAACACAATATCACAATACAACAAATTGTAAAACACACACACCTTATATACATCAATCAATTAGCAAATCAATTTAATTATTACTAAATTAATTGAAATAAAACCTCATTCCTAAATTGTTTTCAAAATTTTAAAAATGTAAATATATTATATTAAAATTTCTTATCCTAATACTCAATTCTTTGAATGAGAATGTATTTAAAATGAGTTAAAAATGGGAAAAAAAGTGTATTGTTTTATTTAAATAAGAACTTTTAATAAATTAATGTCTTGGTAAAACACTGGATGTTAACAGTTGAAATTAATGTAGTACTACCACCATCTAGTGGCCATAGTGGAATTTTACAACTTGGCAGCTCTCAACTTTAACACTGGAATAATTGATAGCATTTCATTCAAACCCGGTTCCTTAGTAGCGTCCAGTGTTATCTGCCAAAAAAGTTCCCTATATTCAAGTTTGGTTTCCCACATGCCACCCCTAACTTCCTTTGGTACAACCTCTAATACAAAAAAGTAAAAAACAGAATCTTTGCAAGTTTGTGTATGACGGAACAATGCATTATTTACGTTATTTCTTTTAATTTCATAGGCATGTTCATATATTCTGGATTTTAACTTCCTTTCTGTTTTTCCCACATAGAAGGAAAAACAGGAGTGGCATGTGGCAATATATACAACCCCTGATGTATTACAATTGTACTAAATACTAACATTGTTTTGAATGTATGGGCATTGGGGGTATTAACAAAGAATCACATAAAACAGGTACTTACAAATGTGGTTCTTGCTCCCAATGCCCATACATTCAAAACAATGTTAGTATTTTTATTCCCAGTAGAAAAAGGACCATTTCCTCTTCCAAATTTGCCAATTGTAATACATCAGGGGTTGTATATATTGCCACATGCCACTCCTGTTTTTCCTTCTATGTGGGAAAAACAGAAAGGAAGTTAAAATCCAGAATATATGAACATGCCTATGAAATTAAAAGAAATAATGTAAATAATGCATTGTTCCGTCATACACAAACTTGCAAAGATTCTGTTTTTTACTTTTTTGTATTAGAGGTTGTACCAAAGGAAGTTAGGGCATGAAACCAAACTTGAATATAGGGAACTTTTTTGGCAGATAACACTGGACGCTACTAAGGAACCGGGTTTGAATGAAATGCTATCAATTATTCCAGTGTTAAAGTTGAGAGCTGCCAAGTTGTAAAATTCCACTATGGCCACTAGATGGTGGTAGTACTACATTAATTTCAACTGTTAACATCCAGTGTTTTACCAAGACATTAATTTATTAAAAGTTCTTATTTAAATAAAACAATACACTTTTTTTCCCATTTTTAACTCATTTTAAATACATTTTCATTCAAAGAATTGAGTATTAGGATAAGAAATTTTAATATAATATATTTACATTTTTTAAATTTTGAAAACAATTTAGGAATGAGGTTTTATTTCAATTAATTTAGTAATAATTAAATTGATTTGCTAATTGATTGATGTATATAAGGTGTGTGTGTTTTACAATTTGTTGTATTGTGATATTGTGTTTTTTCTGAGGAAGACTTTCGAAAACGCTTTTTTGTTGTTACAAGCGTTATTAAATTATTTCCTATTTCATTCTATGGTCACGTTTAGTTTGTTATACTGAACTATCCAGGATCGTATTGTTTGGGTCTCATACCCTTATTTGGTTTCCGGAGTGGATTTTGTGTGTTTTTCAGTGACGGTTGATTCACTCTTTTCATCTCTCTGCATTTGGTTTGTGTAACGTTTGGAGATGGCGGAGGCACCAGGGGCAGAGACCCACAATGATTCTAATTATAATGAGAAGGGCGAACTAAGGAAAGTTATCGGACAACTTTCCCAACTAGTGGAGCTCCTAACTCCGGCTTGTGTTTCTATAGTGTCCTTGGCTTCACAGCATTCCTTTTTACCTAACGGACAACGTATATCCAACAAGGAA
The DNA here is from genome assembly GCF_019279795.1 of Protopterus annectens. Classification (NCBI taxonomy): domain Eukaryota; kingdom Metazoa; phylum Chordata; order Ceratodontiformes; family Protopteridae; genus Protopterus; species Protopterus annectens. The sequence goes on from NC_056726.1 coordinate 388,730,072, forward strand.
GTTCACACTGGTTATTCAACCGGAGGTAATGTACTTCCGGTTTCTACAGAATGTTCAAACGGGGATGTACGAGCTCCAATGTCCACTTCTATTAATGATTTTGAAGAGTTTCCTCTTCTTTTACGTTCTGGTTCTATTAACCAGGGAACTATGTGCAACGGCAATTCTATTCTTCCTAAAGAACAACGTGGGCAGCGCGAACAGCGTGTTACACGCAAACAAGGTGACTTTGTTCATTCTGTCAAACCTACTAAACCAATTGATTTAAAAACTTTTTTGGACAAGGAATTTAGTATGCATTGTTGTGGAGCGGTTTCTGATCACTCTCCTACAGAAACCAAAAGTTATAAGGACAATTTGGATTTGTTATATTTTTATTTGGACAAATACGAACGTTTAGCATGTGATTCCACTTTTTTAAAGGAATGTATAAACAAAGGTATAGTACCTAAGGGCTTACGTGTTAGTAAATACCCTAATAGGGTTGAGGAAGGTTCTACCTTTCACAAGGAATTAATCAATATTTTTGACAAATGTGGCTTGGATATAGCTAGGGCAATTATTGCTGAAAATGATAGGATCAGGGCTCACTTGGTTACTAAGATTAACAATGTTAACAATGACATTACCAATGACTTGTTGTTTTCTATTGAAACAGAAAAATGTTTGTACAATAGTATTTTCTCCCAAATTGAAAATGAATGCATTAAAAACATGAAAAGAAAGGCCCAGAAATTAGAGAGGGATATTAAAGCCTACAGTCAGGGGACAGCTTACCCTAAACCTAGACCATACTTTAACTACAGGGGAGATCCAGCCAAAATTAATGAGGACAATACTAACATCAACTTGGAAGCTGATGTAGGGTTTGAGAATGACAATGGTGAAGATGTTACAAGGGAAATCCCTTTAGAATATGTACCCCCTCTACGCAGGTCAGACAGATTACGGAATCGGAACCCAGCATACACCCTTACCCAGTTCATCCATACAGGGGGAAATTCAGGAACTAGTCCACTGCCAAAATGAAATAAAACAAAATGGTAATATTTTTGAATTTAACCAATACAAGATTTTCAATTATAGTTCCTTGGAAGTTATACCGGAACTTTTTGAACTTTTTGTAAGAGGTTTCAAGTTTATTCCCATAAGGAAAGCTAGTATTCCTAGGGCCATAGTTGATTTAAAGCTTTTTTTTAAGGAAACAGAATTTGGGGCTTATGTTTGAAGGTACTTGTAATAATGCTAACACACATTCACAAATAAGGAAAAAGAGTGTTTTTAATCCTCCCCTTCATCCCCAGTTAAGGAATTTAGAAAAGGTGATGGAAAATGAAATCAGGAAAACTGTGGGGGTACATCGAGTGTACTCAAATCTACCAAAAAATGAAATTCAATTATTAGAAAAATTGAAAGGTAATAAAACTATCCGTATTATGCAACCAGACAAGGGAGGTGGTGCAGTTTTAATGGACGCCATTACATATGAGTCCAAAATGAAGGAATGTTTACAAAATACTACCAACTATACCAGAGCCTCTATTAATGAAATCAACATTTCCAAAGCCAAAATTAATTTGTTAATCAACGACTTACTACTTGAGGGTTCTATTGACTTGGACACCTTTAACTTTCTTACCACCCAGAGTCCCAGGGTTCCCTCAGTATTTGGCATTCCGAAGGTACATAAAGATCCAAATGACCCTCCTTTGAGACTTATAGTAGCTTCGGAAGGTTCTATTACCACCCCCTTGGCCAAATATGTGGATATTAAATTAAAAGAACTATCCAACCAGGGCAGTACAGTCTTAAAAGATTCCTGGGATTTTCTGAGACAAGTAAAAGCACACCTCTTTTCAAATAATATAATATTTATTACCTTGGATATCGTGGACCTATTTGGATCTATTCCCCACGACATTGGTCTATTGTGGTTAGAAGAAAGTATGGCACATTACAGAGGTTTTACAACTGATGAATTTAGAACCTGCCTCCTTTTGATGGAAGTTATTTTAAAAAACAATTTTATGTTCTTCCAAGGAGAATTTTTTCGGCAAGAAAAGGGAGTGGCTATGGGAGCTAAATGCTCCCCCACTTATGCCAATATTATTCTTTCATGGTGGGAGAATTTATTCATTAATCAATGTGAATTTGTCAACTGCTGGGTTTTTTACAAACGTTTTTTAGACGACATAGTCATTTTTTGGACTGATACGTTGGAAAGATTCTATCAATTTTTTGAATATATTAAAAGCACAACAAGTTTTTTAGATTTCACAGTCAAGGTTGATTTTGATGAATGTATTTATTTGGATGTTTTACTTAGTAAAAGTGACCACCACTTTATTTCCAAGATACACAGGAAACCTACATTTTCAAATTCCTACCTGCATTTTACAAGTGGGCACCCCTTTAGTCAAAAAAGGAACATTCTTAAGGGGCAACTAATTAGGACCAGTAGGATGACGTCCGAGGATCAAGACTTTCATAAGGATTGTCAATTTATAATCAATATGTTTCAAGAAAGGGGGTATCCTTCTTATTTAATAGATGAAATACATAAAGTGGTTCTAGAAGGTAGAAAAGGGAGATTTGCCCCAATCTTAGGACAGGATAGTCCAGACATTACAATTCATCCAATGGAGTCTGGTGATGCTTACAGTTTTTCAAATGCATTCATTATGGACTACACAGGAGATGCAGCCGTACTCAAAACCACCATTAGTAAGGAATGGGATAGGTTTAGGGATTTTACTGAACTTGAATATATAAAAAAACAACCATTAAAATTTATATATCGTAGGGACATGAATCTCAAAAATATTTTTGAGTTCGGGGGAGCCTCTTGTATTAACAAAGAATCACATAAAACAGGTACTTACAAATGTGGTTCTTGCTCCCAATGCCCATACATTCAAAACAATGTTAGTATTTTTATTCCCAGTAGAAAAATGACCATTTCCTCTTCCAAATTTGCCAATTGTAATACATCAGGGGTTGTATATATTGCCACATGCCACTCCTGTTTTTCCTTCTATGTGGGAAAAACAGAAAGGAAGTTAAAATCCAGAATATATGAACATGCCTATGAAATTAAAAGAAATAACTTAAATAATGCATTGTTCCGTCATACACAAACTTGCAAAGATTCTGTTTTTTACTTTTTTGTATTAGAGGTTGTACCAAAGGAAGTTAGGAGTGGCATGTGGGAAACCAAACTTGAATATAGGGAACTTTTTTGGCAGATAACACTGGACGCTACTAAGGAACCGGGTTTGAATGAAATGCTATCAATTATTCCAGTGTTAAAGTTGAGAGCTGCCAAGTTGTAAAATTCCACTATGGCCACTAGATGGTGGTAGTACTACATTAATTTCAACTGTTAACATCCAGTGTTTTACCAAGACATTAATTTATTAAAAGTTCTTATTTAAATAAAACAATACACTTTTTTCCCATTTTTAACTCATTTTAAATACATTTTCATTCAAAGAATTGAGTATTAGGATAAGAAATTTTAATATAATATATTTACATTTTTAAAATTTTGAAAACAATTTAGGAATGAGGTTTTATTTCAATTAATTTAGTAATAATTAAATTGATTTGCTAATTGATTGATGTATATAAGGTGTGTGTGTTTTACAATTTGTTGTATTGTGATATTGTGTTTTTTCTGAGGAAGACTTTCGAAAACGCTTTTTTGTTGTTACAAGCGTTATTAAATTATTTCCTATTTCATTCTATGGTCACGTTTAGTTTGTTATACTGAACTATCCAGGATCGTATTGTTTGGGTCTCATACCCTTATTTGGTCTCCGGAGTGGATTTTGTGTGTTTTTCAGTGACGGTTGATTCACTCTTTTCATCTCTCTGCATTTGGTTTGTGTAACCTCTAGCTAGTATTCTTAAGGCTAAACATACCTTGATATCCAGTAGGATGGGTTCCCATCTGTTGGCTCTGGGTCTGAGTTGAGGCCGGCACAGCTCAATGACTTGCTGAAGTATGTCTCTGTCCACCCTATAGCACCCTACTATCTCCAGATCATGTAACCCCTGGTAGGTTACCCTGGGTCTGAACACTGTTCTCCTCCTCAGTCTAGAGAGGTTGTCAGCATTATCCTCCTCACGGCCATCAGCCTTCAGCACATACTGATGTATCAAAGTGTCATTAGCCCCTAACATTTTGACAGTTAAAATTCCTCCACATGTGTACACCAATGGTGCAGAGTTTGTGGGAAAACCAGAGTGAAAGGTGTTTTCGCAGTTTATACTGTTGTGCTGTAGATGCTGCCTGTATGATTATCTGGCTGTGATACATTCCACCTGCTTGCTATTTTATTTGTCCTTGATTGCTTTTATTCTGCCATTTCCCTTTTTTTCCCCTTCCCATTTCTACCCCTTTTAAGCCCAAGGCATGTCGAGCAAACTCAGTGTCCAAATGTAAACAGTCCTGCTATTTCTGGGTTTTCTTTTTTTTTTTGGTTTTAGATGGAGTGCATGCTGTGCAGACCCGTTTAGCTAAAATAAACACTTTGAAGCAGAAATGGCCCTCCCTGGACACAAACACACTCTTCATTTCATGGAGTAAGTCAATACAGCCTCAGACACACCCCCTTGCTTAGCTGTGCTTAGCTAAGCTCAAATGGGAGCCGTGGAGCTCCAATGTGCTTACACCAAGCATGACACACCCCCTTTTCATGTCCGTTGCTCCTCCTGCTTACGCCACTGCCTTATAGCTCCTACACGGTTAGGTGCAGCCAGAGAATGGCCTCCCATTTAGTGATTCAGTAAAATGTCCTCATTTGCATACCCCACTGCCTTAGTCCCTAGTTACACCACTACACCTAAGCCTTCCTCTTTCGCAACCAGTGTTACCTGTTATTATTCTTATTCTGCATGCCATAGCCTATAATGGCAGAATGCAGATTTCACTTAGAATTGTCTTTTCACTTTTTTTTAATTTTCAGCACAATCCCATTTGTGCGCCGCTGTGCTATGCTTAAAAGGCTGAAATTGGCCAAAAAAATGTACTTTGATTTTCATAATTTTGCAACACCTTTCCATGCAATGGCCATATATTTGGCCATTGGCATGCCTAAGGATTATATACTTGCTTGAGTTGTCATGCCTCCATTTTTATTTTTGAAGAAATGTATTCGGCTAGTAGCCAAATACATTTCTGCATCTCACACTGTTCTTGTATGGATGCCTACCTCCATACTGAATCACTAATTCACCTCATATACATGGATTTCACCAGCAAATGAAGCAATTAGCATTATTCAGTGGTGTCCGTGCAAGAATAGTGCTAGCAGGCTCGTGCACACCCCCAGCCTTGTTTACTGGATCGCTCGGTGGCCATATTCCGTGCAGGAGCTGCTACACTATTCCTGCATGGAAAAAACAGCTTATTGAATCCCAGGGACAATCTAAACAAGCAAGGGCCAAGGACACAGCCCTGTGGTACACCTTGACTGTAACCAAGAATTTCACCTGTCCAATTGCTGTATGATACTTGCCATTTCCTATTTGTAAGCTATGCAGCTATCCAACTTATCAAGAGTACACCAATACCTAGTTGTTCTAATTTACTGATCAGTGTTTTGTATATGACCCTGTCAAATGCTGAAGTTAAATCTATATAAATTACATCACGGCACAATTTTTTCATTCATATCTGTTATTATGTTGTTATAGAGCATGATGTTACAGGTGGTAATGGATCTATTTTCAACATTTGCATGCTGATATATGGTTTCAAGTCCCAACATATCCAGTTCTGACTATAACTTATCCACTATTACCTTCTCCATTATTTTTCCACAACATGAGAATAGACTTAAGGGTCTGTATGACTCTGGATTTTTCCTACTCCCCTTTCCCTTAAAGACAGGTTTAATAAGCGTATGTCTCCAATCTTCACACACTAGCTCTCGCAGTTGCACTTGTTTTTAACAGTAAAGATCAATAAATTACAAACCAAGCTAGGATTGTTTAGATAACCTCTGAATTGTCATCTTTGCATTCTGTGTGAATTTCTAGCTGACTAGGATAGCTAGAGCTTGGCTGTCTAAAACCTATCCCTTTCTAACAAAAAACAATGAAAATTAAAGGTAAAACAACATAATATAAACCAAAGCAAATCTTCTTGTCTACAAGCTATCCCTTCCTTGTTACAAACAGTGAAAACAGTGGTAAAAAATAAAATATAAATTCAAATAATACTTCTCTTACCAATAAAATCCATAGTAAATCACAAACCAAGATAAGATTGTTTACATAAGCTCTGGATTCATTTCACCACATCAGGAATCAGTGGATTTTATGGTAAAATGTATGGTGGTTGCTTGTAGAAGATTTTGATACTTTGACACATTTTGGCCACTGAAAAGAAACAGAAAATAGAGCCAAGAAATACCAATTTTTGTTTATAGGAATTATAGTAATTTGAATATTATCATTACAAGCAACAGTGCAAAGGATATTAGCAGTCAAGCAGACAAGATCATTCAAAGATACACACAGAGGTGGGGTATGTATACAGCGTCATTGCATTAAATAGGCAGCTTCTGATCAGGAGATTCATAAATATGGTGCATTGGTGCAAGTGACAGACAGTTACTTTCTGCTACATGTGCTACCAAACAGACAGCATGTAGTGTCATGTATGATTCAGATTTACTTATTTATTTTTATTTATTTATCATTTTGTTGACTGGGAAAGCCCGACTAGGACAGATAGGACAGAGCCTATTTTCAGCAGAGGCCCAGGGAGAAACGCTCCAGACGCATCTGATTTGGATCAGATGACTGATTCTACATTAAATAAACAAAAGGAATGTTGACAGAGACAGAGTATATGAATAACTGTAAATACCATATGAAACTAAGTGCTTCAGGTGAGCATTGTACCAGTGATGTAAGTTTATATCCTCCAAGCTGTGTTCAGAATTAATTTCAGGGATGAACATGTTGGAAAGATGTTATAAAAAATGAGACTGAATAACAATGAATTTATAACTAATGAAGTTCTGATACAATAGAAACTCTACTATAACATATTAATCTGTTATATCCATAATTAAAATGACTGCTGCATTAAAGATATTAATCCAAAAATTATAATTTGCTCTGCCTATTATTGTACTAAACTCCTCAATATTACAACACTACTACAAACTATTATCAATCATATCTTCCTCTTTATAACTCTCTCAGATCTCAAAACTCATCACTATCTTCTTCTTGTTAAAGCTAGCTGGCTTCCTGTAAAAGTATGAGGCTTTCTCTTGACCTCGTGGTTACTAAATTAGTCATGCAACAAAAATGCACACCACATTCTTACACATTTATAGACAAAATCTCAACCTAGGCTATTATTGATAGTATGATAGTAATACGGAAGTAATCTCACTTAAAAGACTGCCCTTGAAATCTGCAGCTGGAGAAAGCACATTCTTTAATACTGCACCAGCATGCAGGAATAACCTTCCACTGGACAGGACAAAGGAACAATCTCTTTAACCTTTCAAAAAGTTAAAGGAATATCTCTTGGCAAAAAATAAGTGCAAATGTTTCAGAGATTCTGGCTGCTAGTTTTTCAAATTAAAAACCTCAATATATCTGTCACCTCACATCATTAAATATTCCGATCTCATCAGCTCAGTGTACTGAGTACAGAAAGAGCATTTCGTTAGGCCTACCCCCTTAGTTCCTTAATCTTCTACTATCTTCTGTTTCCTCCCCCTCCACTTAAAAAAACGTAAAAAAAAATGTACACTTTATTCAGCTGCTTTTACTGTAATTGTGTTCTTCCTACTTTATTACCTTAATTTTGCTGTGTGCTCTTAAGAGTTCAAGTACTTTTATTCTGCTGCATTTATTACTGCCTGATTAAATTATCGGTTATTCTAGCATTTTAGTTTTGGTTTTAGCACTTGTGCTTTAGGCCAGCTACTTTACATTTAACAAGGTTCTTGTAGTCTACACTATTGTGGGCAAACTCTTATCAAAACCCTCCCGCCATATGTCCACCTAAGCATTTAGAACACTATGTCTGGAAAATTCCCATCAGTTTCTCCTGCCAGTCTGGTTGACATGGGCATACTGAGACAGTGTAACAACTGCCTCATGTTCATTGACAGCCATGTTCACCTAGAACATAATTCTTCTACTTGTGAGAAATGCATGTACATCAGTAACCCGAAGTCCATGCTCTTTCTCACCACAGTCAGTACTCCTGACAAAGAGGGGATCCGCAGCACAAACATGACACCATGCACATCACATAGCCAAGCACAACACACACACACACACACACATACACACACACACACACACACACACACACACACACACACACACACACACACACACACACCTATGCAGAGGTCCTGAATAAAAACTTACCTAAACAGCAGAGACCTCAAAAACACACTAACAAATACTCCACACACAACACAAAATACATCACACAGAGCAGACAACACACCAGTGTCTTACAAACACAGTCCATAAGGCAAAACAATAACCCATCACAGTCCACAAGACATAACAATAAACCAAACATACTACTCATTGGTGACTCAGTTGTGAGACACACCAATGTACCCTCATCAGGCTCGACAAGTAGAAGGTCGCAGTTAGTTGTCTATCTGGTGCCAGAATCCGTCACATCACAAACTCACTTAAGTCTCTCACACAAGTACAAGTACAAATCTATCATTGTCTATGTTGGTGTGAATGACTTGAGATGTACCTCTCTGGACTATATGAAGAGAGACATGATTGAGCTCTCTATGTGTCCCAGGCAGATAGGAACCAAGCCCTATGCAGCATCCTACCTTCACCAAGAATGATACCACAATACCAACAAAAAATAATTGACAATTGGCTTAGTTTCTGGTGTCATTCCAAGGGGATCCAGTATCTGTCTGCCTGGGATGACATGGTTGACAGGCCTCGATGCTTTGCCAGAGATAGCCTCCACCTGTCACCACTGGGTTTCTGGATCCTGGCCAAGGCTATTGCCTCCCCCATTGTGTCTTTTTTAGGCAATGTCCCAAAGACAAATCTTCCAACATAAAATATCTGTCAAAAAGCAAACTGAAGGTCATGCTGCTTAACGCTAGGAGCCTTCACCTGAAAATGCACTCACTGGAGGCTCTCCTTACACTAGAAGATGCTGATGTCTGTGCAGTCATGGAAACTTGGTTCAGGACTACAGAGAGCACCCCTGCCTTACCAGGCTATACCTCATTCCACACATTCTGACCCCAAAGTGAGGTTGGGAAGACTAAGGGTGGTGGAGTCTCTATCTTCATTAAGGACAGGCACACCTCCAGACTGGTTTGCCAGCATGATGCACTGGAGCTACTCCAGGTGCAAATGACAGTTGGTAAGACACCCATCCAAGTTATAGCCAGTTATAGACCCCCTCCATCATTCAGGACATCCACTCCTATGAGAGAGGCTCTACTTGATTCTATTAAGGTACCCCCTAACACCCTGATCCTTGGTGACTTCAACTATCCCACCATAGACTAGGTGAACTATTCCTGCACTAATACACTCATTCAATGATTCCTTGACTTCATCAGTTCTAATGCACTAGACCAGCTTGTATTATCCACCACAAATGGAGATAACATTCTATACTTGGTTCTCACCAACATGGGCAGCCACTGCACCACTCCCATATTATGTTCTTCCCTGGTGAGATCAGATCATCGGGCTGTCTCATTCGAAGTTTCTGACCCCCCCTCACCCCCCCAACCGCAATCAAGCTAAAAAACTTCTCAAAAGCTGACTACATCCTCCTGAGGGAGTGTATCTGTAGCTTCACACCACCACCCCCTCAGAGGATGCAGACAACTATGCTGAACAGTACACCAATGTAGTATACAAGCACCTGTACAACTGCATGGACTCAGCCATACCCAATCAAACTAAAACCTGCTCCTTAAGGAAACACAGACTTGTTTGGTGGACATCCTCTATTAACAGGCTTTACAACAAAAGGAAGAAACTGTTGTCCAAGGGCAAAAAGGAACATATTCCAAATTGGAAAAATTCCCTCCTTAGCCTCGACAAGCAAATTAAATTACTAGTGAAAGCCTCCAAAGCTAATTATGAATCAAAACTAGCCTCCAAAACAAAGGGAAACCACAAAGCTTTCTTGAGATATGTCAGGAACACCCAGTGCAAAGCCCAGGTTTGTTCCAAATTAGTACTTAACAGTATCACTTACACTGATCCTGTTGACTTAGCCAACCTGCTAGCAAATAGGTTCAGCACAAACTCCCCCCCAGCCCCCCAAAGGCCATTTCAACTTCCCAGATGCTTGTCCTGCACCTCACATCTCCATAGATCAAGTCCTAAAGACCCTATACAAGGCAATGAACACAGCTTCTATGGGACCTGATAGTATCCCAGGCTGTATTCTATACCATCTCCAGCATGAACTGGCTTCACCATTGAGCAACCTATTCAACCACAGTCTATGTACAGGCTTCATTCCAGCAGAGTGGAGAACTGCCATTGTCACCCCCTTGCACAAAGGTGGCGCCATTACTGAGCCTGTAAACTATTGATCCATTAGCTTGACAAGTCTGATCTGTAAAGCCATGGAGCGTATTATTATGGATCTCATAAACAAGGACATAGGCAATCTCCAAGCACTTGATCCCACCCAGTTCAGAGTCATCAAGGGCAGAGCTTGCCTTTTGAACCTGGTTGACTTCTTTGAGACTGTCACCAAGGACTTGAATTAGGGAAAGTCAGTGCATACAACTTACCTTGACTTGACCAAGGGCTTTGACACAATCTCCTACACAGGCATCATCAAAAAGCTAACACAGCTTGGCATAAATCCTTATCTCATTAGGTGGGTGGCCAACTGGCTCACTGACAGAACCCTCAAAGTCAAAATAGGTGCCTTCACCTCCAACAGCAGACCTGTCACTAGTGGTGTTCCCCAGGGATCTGTCCTGGGACCCTTACTGCTTTGCATCTACTTTTCAGAGGTCCAGGCAAAGAAAAAAGACATGTGGCTGACCAAGTTTGCAGACGACTGTAAGCTGGGTGCTATCACTGACTCCCCAAGTGATGTTAATATACTGCAAGAGGGTCTTACAGCAACTAATGACTGGTGCCAAAGCCATGGCCTCAAGCTAAATGCAAAAAAATGTATCATCATGCCATTCAGCAAAAACATGGCCCCTACTGATTACCACATTAATGGCAACCCCCTAAGCATGGAACCTGTGGTGAGAGCCCTGGGCACTCAGGTTGATAACAGCCTCACATTCAACCATCATGTAGTGGCAGTGGTCAGAAAAGCCTTTTACTTGGTTCATCTCATAAGTAAAGGGATTGCATCCAGAAAAATTAGGTTATTACCTCTCTATACTCCTCCCTCATTAAACCAATCATTGAGTATAATGCCCCATTTGGTATGTACCTCTCCAAACAGCTGCACCAACTGGAAAGACCACTGAAATATCTCACAGAGAGAATCCATGGCCTCCAACACCTGTCCTATGCGGACAGGCTCAAATGACTATCTCTCTATTCGGTATTGTACAGATTGCTCAGGGGTGATCTATGTCTTGCCTACAAAGCAATCTCAGACCCTGCCCTACTAGAGATGTTCCAAATCCATAAGTCTAACTCCTCAGGCATTACCTGCTTGAAAGGCCTGAATCTAACATGTGATATCAACAAAACCTGCTGGAGAGACAGGTTTGCATTCCAGAAGCTGCCCCGTCTCTGAAATAGACTTCCCATACATGTCAAACAAAGCACCTCGTTGATCCTCTTCAAGTGCAACCTTGATGAGTGGATGAAAAACCGCAAATTTTTTCCCAGGGGTTCTACCTGTGCCCCTCACTGACAGGGGTGACAGGTGCTGACTGAGGTTTCTTTTTGGGGATAAACTCTTGGCTAGGCTTGCAAGGACCCCAGGGCTATTAACCTACTAACCTCCTATGATCCTATGTAATATCCTTTATTCAGAGCCATAGCTGGCTAGGTAGCTTCTCTGTCTACCGGTGTATTTCCTTGATCTGGCTATCTGGCACCCTTCAACTCTAAGTTGAGGAGCAGGAAAAAAAGGTCCACTCTCACTGTCTTGAAGAGGAAAACAAAAGTCTTGTTGAAGCTGTAGCAAACTGCTTGCTACAAGTGTAACAATCTAACAATTGGCTTGTGGCTTGCTATAGTTAGAATACCACATACAAAGCACTTCAGTCCTTCCCTAAATACAACAGCAGTATTTATTTCTGAATACCGCTACTGTAATACTGCCCCTTTGGCAACTGCTTATCTTGCCACATAACACCTTGTACCTGGAGTACCCACTCTACCTGTATTTTCAAACTTTTGCATTTGTATAACTCAACTACTGAATACTGTAATTGCATTATTTGAAAATGATGCATTATATAATTACTTTGTACTTCTGCATTTATTTATATTTTCTGTTACTGCTTTCTGAGTTCCTATCACAGCTAAAAAAGGGCCTATACCTAAGCCCACTATAAATAAAATAATTAAGTAAACAAAATTTAGAATGGAGACCAGTAAAAGGTTGGGCCTTAATGAGAAATTCAGCATTAAAAATGTTTGAAAGTTAAGAATATATTTTAAGAAATGATGGATGATACAGTAAACTCTCAGTTAACTGGAACTCAAACAACCAGCATTCTCAAGCAACCAGCAAAAAAAAAAAAAAAATGGAAGAAATACAGTATATTTTCATGTGTTGCACTTTCTGTTTTCCCCCCGGCAGAAACATACCTTACATTTTTACAGTTTTAAAAAAGATGATAAGAATAAATTCCCACTCTCCCCAACCTGAGAGCAAGTCAAAACAAGCAAATAGTATAGGGTACAGTATTAGTAAGGCCTGTTTTTAATAGTAACTCTCAAGCAACCAGAAACTACAGTTATCCGGAATCTACCAATTTTCATGGGTGCCGGTTAACTGAAAGTTTACTGTACATATTTCTTGGATTTAGATGTACATGTTTATTTAAATAGTTGAATGCAATGACTCATTTAATTAAGAGTACATGATTTTTGATATCAGAGCTGTAGCAAGGCAGTTTCATACATGGGGTAACACTCATTTCATGCCTCCTTTTGCCCTGCCCATAGGCTCGTGCTAGCCCACCCCAGCCCAATTCCCATAAGAAATGCACACGTAATGAACTTGTCATTTACCACTACAATGCAGGTTCTGCGGACTGTATATACAGCTGATGATACATGTGTGAGTGTGAGGAGAACACTAGGTTCTGACTGGCCATGATGAAGATGTATCAGGTCAAAAGGAGGTGTAGCCAAGAAGGTGAGCAGTGAGCAGCACTGTTTTTTCAGCTCTGCTTCATTTTAACATCTCTAACAGGATTTTTACTAAAAAAAACCTCAAATAGAATGTTTCAAAACTCGATGGATTTATAGTTGAACATCTGCTGAAAGATTTTCTACAAAAAACAATAAGTTTAAAACTTTTTCAATGGCTTTTTCTTGTCAAGAAAACTAGAAAGAACTAATTGTCTCAGAATGAGCCACTCTAAGCCTAGTGTACAGGGCAGTACTATGAAAAAAGACATAAAGGCTATACTAAGTAGCGTCGGTGAATTATCTGTAAGGACAGATAAATTAGACAGCAAAATGGAACATTTTAAGGAGGAATGCAAAAAACAAGTTGAAGTACTAAGTGGAAAAACAACAACAATCATCACAAATTTTGAGTATAGAAGAGGCAATGTCTGATTTTGATGGAAAATTATGTGAAAATGAGAATAACACTGAATTTCTTCTGAAACAAAACAACATATTCTGGGAAAAAATAGAAGACTTAGAGAACAGATCTAAAAGGAATAACATTAGGATTTATGGGATTCCTGAAAAAGAAGAGGGAGACAGTTTGATTCAATTCCTTATTATCTGACTGTGAACCTGCCTGAAACTTTTTCTTTCAATATTGAAAGAGCACATAGATCACTTTCTAACTCATCTTTCAAATAAAAAAAAAAAAAAACATCTTCACCAAGGTCAGTGATTGTCAGATTTTTCTCAAGTCTGAGAAAGGGATGCTAGGGACAGCTTGCACCTGTCACCCCTGGGCTTTCGGATATTGGCAAAGGCTCTTGCTACCCTCATAGTGCCTTTTTTAGGCAAGGCTCAAAAGACAAACCCACCTCCATAGGTATCACAAGGGATAAGAAACTAAGAGTAATGCTACTCAATGCCAGAAGTCTAAACCTCAAGATGCATGCACTCGAAACTCTCCTTAGCATGGAGAACATCGATATCTGTGCAGTAACAGAAACCTGGTTCAGGGCTCCTGAGAGCACCCCAGCACTACCAGGTTATACCTCATACCATGCTTTTTGGCCCCAAAACTTGGACCGTACCAAAAAAGGAGGGGGAGTATCAATATTCGTCAAAGATACCCACACCTCCAGGTTGGTGGCACAGCACGAAACATCAGGGACTATCCATGTGCAACTAACAGTGGGTAAAACTGCCTTCCAGTTTATAGCCTGCTACAGACCACCCTCCCAAACCCAGGAACCCCACTCGGCCTTCCTGAGAACACTGGAAAATATGAAGGTATCTCCAAACACCATTATATTGGGCGACTTCAACTACCCAAACATAGACTGGGAGCATTACTCTAGCTCCAACACCCTAGCCCAAAGGTTCCTAGAATTTATAAACTCAAATGCTATGGAACAACTTGTTACCACTCCCACAAGAGGGGAAAACATACTGGACCTGATCATCACCAACATGGGGACTCTATGCTCCAGACCAGAAGTGTATCCCTCACTGGTAAGATCAGACCATAAACTAATCTCACTGGATATTCACATCCCGACCCCACCCCCTGCCCTGAAAACCACAGTGAAAAACTTCTCTAAAGCAAATTTCACACTCCTCAAAACCGAGGTGGAATCCTTCAAAGCCCCGGGCCTGTGGAAAATATGGCCCAGACCGCAGAATCCTTTATAAATGCATTCTATGAACACCTTCAGGAATGCATGTATCATGCAATCCCAAATAAAACCAAGACCCAATCCTCCAAAGGCAGACGTCCTGTCTGGTGGACCCCAGCCATAAACAAACTATACAATAGAAGGAGGAAGCTACTACATGATAGAGCAAAATCCCAAAAAGGGAAGGCATCTCTGATCAGTATTAGCAAAAAACTACGGGCACTCATAAAATCATCTAAGGCCAGCTTCGAGAGAAAAATTGCACAGGACACTAAGGATAATCACAAGGCTTTCTTTAGTTATGTTAGGAACCTGGGTGGGAATTCCCAGATATGCTCAGAATTAGTCCAAAATGACAAAAAATACACCGAACCCACAGATATTGCCAACATCCTAGCTGACAGGTTCAGCGCAAACTTCTCCCCCCACTCCCCACCAAAAGGGCAAATATTTATCCCAGCAGAGTGCTGCCCCCCTGACATCTCAGATGCTCAGGTAAGAGCTGCCCTCTCCAAAGCAAAAAACACAGCATCAATGGGACCAGATGGTGTCCCAGGCTGCATCCTACTTGAACTCCAAGAAGAGCTAAACCCAAACATAAAACTACTGTTCAATCTTAGCCTTACTACAGGATATGTACCCAAAGAGTGGCGTACAGCAACAGTGGTCCCTCTCCACAAAGGTGGTGCCTCAACGGATCCTGGAAACTATCGCCCCATAAGCCTGACTAGCTTAGTCTGCAAAGCTATGGAAAGGATCATCATGGACCTCATAAATAAAGATATTGGGGACCTACAGACACTGAATCCTACCCAGTTCGGCTTTGTTAAGGGCAGATCCTGCCTCTTAAACCTGGTTGATTTCTTTGAAACAGTCACCAAGGCCATTGATGAGGGGAAGGTGGTCCACACAGCCTACCTGGACCTCGCAAAAGCCTTCGATACAATACCCCACTCGGTCATTATAGATAGGCTCACCAGCTTAAATATAAATCCCTAGGTCACTATATGGGTTGCAAACTGGCTCAAGGACAGAACCCACATGGTTAGAATTGCTGGAGCCATGTTAGACTCCAAACCAGTTACAAGTGGCATCCCACAAGGCTCAGTCCTGGGACCTCTCTTGTTCAGTATATATTTCTCGGAGGTACAGGCCAACACGGAAGGACTGTGGCTGACTAAGTTCGCAGATGACTGCGAACTGGGCGCCATAATCGACTCTCCAGCTGACACAAGCATCCTCCAAAAGGGCCTCATAGAAACAGACAACTGGTGCCATAGCCATGGCCTTAAGCTAAACACCAAAAAGTGTATAGTCATCCCCTTTGGCAAAAACAAAGTGCCCACAAATTACCACATAGGTGGTAATCCATTAAGTACAGAAGAAGTAATTAGGGACCTGGGGACCCAAGTTGATAGCAATCTCTCATTTGACAACCACGTGGCCAAAGTGGTTAGAAAAACATTTTATATAGCCCACCTAATCATGAAGGGATTCACATCTAGATCAGGGGAGGTCATCGTGCCTCTTTACTCATCCCTCATCAGGCCCATAATTGAGTACAATGCTCCTTTCAGGATGTACCTTACCAGACACCTGCAGCAACTGGGAAGACCCCAAAAGTACCTCACCAAGAGGATCATAGGGCTCAAACAGATGCCATATACTGCCCGGTTAAAGAAACTCCAGCTCTACTCAATGGCATACCGCCTGCTCAGAGGCGATCTGTGTCTGACGTATAAAGCCATGTCCAACCTGGAATTAATGGACATGCTGCACCTCAGAAAATCCAAATCCCATCGAGCTACGCGCTCGAGAGACTTGAACCTCAGCAGTGAAATAAATAGGACATGCTGAAGGGACAGATTCATAACCCAGAGGCTCCCTTCACTCTGGAATAAAATCCCAGTCCAGGTTAGCAGAGTCCCTCATTGACTCTCTTCAAGAGGAATCTTGATGAGTGGATGGGAGATCGTAGGTTTACCCCAGGTATCACTTCTGTGTCACTGTTAGACAAAGGCATAGTATACTAACCTTGAAAAAGGGCATCGCAAAATAAATTTAAAATGGGTGGCGAAAGCCAAACACATTCTGGCTAGGCTTATAAATGCCCTAGGGCAGATAGCCTAGTATGAACCTATGAACCTATGAAGATAAGGATTTAGTCTTAAAAACTGCATGGGCTAATTATCCAGTTAAAATGAAAGAAAATACTATTATTAATGACTTTTCAACATTAGTGATGTCAAAAAGAAAAGTCTGTGTGCCACTTGTTAAAAGCTTAAAGAAAAACAATATTAAAGCACAAATCTTGTTTTCAGCAAAAATAAGGATTCACCTTCCAGAAGGAATGACAATTTTAACACTTTGGAAGATGCAATGGAATTTATACAGAAAAAAAATAAAATCATAGAAAAAAACAGAAGAAATTGACTGAAATCTATTAGTTTCTTTGAAGAGAAATGCAATAAAAGATGTCTGGTTAGTAAAAGACAAAGACAGTAAAAAACTGAAGGACAAATAAAAATCGATATATTTTATGGTTATGAATTCTTGTTAATTTAAAGAAGTGCTTGAATACTTATGAACAGTTGCTGAATATTACTTTTTACAAGGTAAATCATTTATTTCTATGTCAAATAGTTACTAGTTCCAAAGAGCCAAAACCAGCCCAGCACACTCAGGATCATCAGAAGGAAATCGCACACTGCACAGTGATTCAATAAATTTTGTAAATTTTATTCATATGGTTGAGCACTTTCATCCTATATACAAAGGACCTCATCAGAGCTTACACAATTTTAACATTCTTGCCTTTAAATGCCAGCATCAATTAATTAATTATGTGGTCATGTGACCAAGTCACAGGAAATTAATTTACCATAAAATGTAATTTAAAATCAGTATCTAACAATACCTTAAACTAAGTATAATAGAATTAAATAAGTATGTAAAAATAATATATTTAAAAAAATGGGTGTGTTCACTGAAAACTGAAACTTCACTAATGTAGAGAAACATTTCTAAAATTCCGTAAATCAGTATAAAAATGCAAAACCTACAAACGGTGGACTGTCTTGACCAATGTCTACTATACAGCAAATGAATAAAGTCTCAGGGTTAATAATTAAAAACATACCCAAAAAATTATTAAAAACTGTATAACATGTCATAGTAGAAGTGATTCAGCTAATACACGTTATAACGGGATACTGTGGGGTTAATGAAAGTGACAGTCATTTTTTGAGATTCAAAGACCCTTTAGAATTCCCTCCACCATGGAGGTCATCTCGGCTAGTGAGCCAAGAACCAATATCCTACTATCCATCAAGGCAGGGGAGGGAAGTATTATCTCCAAAGAGAGGGGAGAAGCAGGAGGATGGCAAACAAATACAACAAATGGAAGCTCAATTACAATGCCCTCAGGGACAGACAAGATTACCACAGGGAGGAACAATGGAAGGTTTAGTAGTTGCAAGGGATACTGCCTTAAATAATACTATAAAGATTTCACCTAATGGGATACTTCACACTAAGGAAAGGTTTAATTATAGCTCTTTTTCTGTTATGGATATTCATTTTGATTTATTTCAGAAAGGACTGACCTTTGTTCCCTGTCTTAAGTATGATGTAGTGGGTGAAGTAACTGAACTAAACTATTCAGTAGGAAGCTTAACTTAGTACTTCTATTTAAAAATACAGAAGGGAATTAAATTATATTAGTAAAAAAAAGTACTTTCAATCCACCATTTCACCCTTTGGTGCATCTATTTGCATAAAAATGTAGCAAAGACATAATTTATATGTTAACAGTAAAAATAAAAATAATTATAGATATCTCAATATGACCAGGGAAGAAAGAAAAGCTTGGAAACTCCTGACTGCTGACAAATCTTTAAGTATAATGAAACCCAACCGGGGGGGGGGGGATCATACTAATGGATACCTTTGAATGTTCAGGTAAGATGTTCAACATTTTATTCTAAGAGGATCTATCCAGGTATCTCAAAATACTGTTGAATTGGCATGCAAACATATAGATTTGTTTCTTGAAGAGCTTTTAATGCAGAAAGTTATTTCTCCCTAAGGGTATACACTTTTATTATGTGAAAAACCTTATATTCCCACAATCTTCGGAATTCCAAAGATACATAAAATATTGAAGATCCTCCTTTAAAACCTATAGTGGCAGCACAGGGGTCTAAAACCTATCCCCAGCTGCCTACATAGACAGAAAGATAAAACTGTATATGTATATTTTTTTCACACTTGATACAAGACCTATGGGGCTTTTTAAGTACAATTAAGAAACAATATTTTACTGATTAATATATTTTTGTGACCATAGATGTGGCTGATTTATTTTGACTATTCCTCATGCCATTGGGCTGGAATATTTAATGGCATTATTTCAAGCTTTACATTCTTGGACAATAGGGAAGTCCGTCTTGTGATGGCTTGATGGAAATAGTATTACGGAACAACTTTATCTATTTTGAGAGAGAGCTTTTCAAGTAACAGAAGGGGGTGCCATGGGTGGTATTTATGCACTCACGTACGCTAATTTTGTAATACTCTCCTGGGAAAACAAATGTATATTTAAATCCCAGTTCAATAATTGTTTTAAGCTTTATTGTCATTTTTTGGATGAAATATTTCTGCTGTAGAGCAGTACTTCTGAATTATTAGAATTTTTTGAATATATACATTTATCCACTAAACATTTAAAGTTTACCTATAGCACTATTATCAACTATTTAAATGTTCTTTTAAATTAAAAAGATGGAGGTAGTATCACATCAAATATTTGTAGGAAACCAACTTTTTTAATATTTACCTACATTTTAACAGCTGTTATCCCCTGTCTCAGAAAAAGGTGCTTGTAAAAGGGCAGTTTGTTAGGTTAGCCAGGAAGATTTTGGTTGATGATGAATTTCAGATGCAGTGTGACATTCTGGTGCTTATGTTTTTTAAGAGAGGATATCCATCTAATTTATTTAATCAAGTAAGAGATGATTAAAAAAGGAGAGACATAAGAGATTTAAAGTGCTCTTGAGATCAGATGTGGACCTTGGTGATACAACAAATGGCTTTAAAGTTACAGATGGTAACAAAAATGATCTGTTCAAGACAGCTTTTATTTTAAAATGCTTTCTTGATAGTAAAGCAATAACACAAATTCTGCAAAATAACTGGAACATATTTAACTTTGACCAGGGAGCACTTGAAACCTTAGGGCCCTGTCCACATTTTGTTTACAAAAAGAGGCAAGAATTTCATAGATAATCTTGAACAACCTAAGGATAAATGTGGATCTAAAGAAGTACTTTTTAATACTTTTAATATGAATAAATGTGGGTGATGTAGTCAATTCTGTCACATTTTCATAGGTAACATGATTAAGATTCAGATTATTTATTTAGCATTTATTTACAGGGAAAGAGCACATTTTCAGCAGAGATCCGGGGAGTAATGCTCCAGACTCGTGTCTTTGGAATGAAACCAGGGCCCCTGGAGGAAACCCACACACATGAGGGAGGACATTCAGACTCTGCACAGAAGCATCCCCAGCCAAGAATTGAACCGGAGAACCTCTTGCTGTGAAGTGACAATGCTAACCACTGCAGCACTTCTATTTATTTCCTCCTAGTAATAACTGTAACTCAAACAAGAGAACCTCTTGCTGTGAGGCAACAATGCTAACCGCTGCACCACTACTGTTCATTTGCCCCCTAATAATAATTCTAACTCCAAAGGGGTTGCTTACATTAGTATATGCACAAAATGTGACACATTTTATATTGGTAAAACTGAAAGATCTTTATGCAAACGAATATATGAACACCATAATGACATCAAGAAACATAATGAAAATAATGCATTATTTAGACATTCCAGAGTTTGTGTTGGCCATAATGTATTTAAGTTTGTGGTATTCTATTGCTTAGAGTGGCAAAACTTTGTAAGGAAGGCCATACAGTGGATATAAATAGTGCACACACCCCTGTTAAAATGCCAGGTTTTTGTAATATAAAAAAATGAAACCACAATAAATCATTTCAAAACTTTTTCCACCTTTAATGTGACCTATAACCTGTACAATTCAATTGAAAAACAAACAAATCTGTTAGGGGAAAAATATAAAAAATAAAAAAGTACAATACGCTGGTTGCTAAGTGTGCTTAACTAATACTTGGTTGTGTGTGCACACTCTTAAATTAATACTTTGTCGAAGCACCTTTTGATTTAATTATAGCATTCAGTCTTCTTGGGTAGGAGTCAGTCGGCATGGTAGATCTTCACTTGGCAATATTTGTCCACTCTTCCTTGCAAAAATGCTCCAAATCTGTCAGATTGTGAGGGCATCTCTTGTGCACAGCCCTCTTCAGGTCACCCCACAGATTTTCTAATGGATTTAGGTCTAGGCTCTGGCTGGGCCATTCCAAAACTTTAATTTGCCATTCTTTTGTCGAGTTGAATGCATGCTTGGGGTCATTGTCATGTTGAAAGGTGAAATTCCTCTTCATCCTCAGCTTTCTAGCAGACACCTGAATGTTTTGGGCCAAAAGTGACTGGTATTTGGAACTGTTCATAATTCCCTCCACCTTGACTAAAGCCCCAGTTCCAGCTGAAGAAAAGCAACCCCAAAGCATGATACTCCCACCACAATGCTTCACCATGGGGATAGTGCTCTTTTGGTGATGTGAAGTGTTGTTTTTGTACCAAACATACCTTTTGGAATTGTGGCCAAGAAGTTCAACCTTGGTCTTATCAGACCATAACACATTTTTCCACATGCTTTTGGGAGACTTGATATATTGTTTTGCAAACTTTAGCTGGGCCTGGATGTTTTTCTGTGTATGAAAAGGCTTCTGTCTTGCAACCCTACCCCATAGCCCAGACATATGGAGAATATTGGAGATTGTTGTCACATGTAGTACACAACCAGTACTTGCCAGAAATTCCTGCAGCTCCTTCAGTGTTGCTGTAGGTCTTGTGGCAGCTTCCCTGACCAGTTTTTTTCTTATCTTTTCATCAATTTTGGAGGGACGTCCAGTTCTTTGTAATGTCACTGTTGTCCCATATTTTCTCCACTTTTTGATGACGGTCTTCACTGTGTTCCATATGGAATATCCAATGCTGTGGAAATTTTTTTGTACTCTTCTCCTGACTGATACCTTTCAAAAATGAGATCCCTTTGATGCTTTGTAAGTGAACCATGGCTTTTACTGTAGCAGGCAACTGAGTAAATGTCAGGAAAATCCTACTAGGACAGCTGAACTTTATTTGGGGTTAATCAGAGTCTCTTTAATTGATGGCAGATGTGTATCCAAGAAGACTGAATGGTGTAATTAAATCAAAAGGTGATTCAACAAAGTAGGATAATGATGAAATCAGCATTATTACTAAAAAGAAAAACTCCTTACAGGATTATAGTCATTAATGTGAGATTTGTTTTGTAGAATTTTAAGTGTTTTTTTTTTGTTTGTTTTTGTTTTTTGGTTTTTTTTTTTTTTTGCATACAAGTTTTTTACATGCACATTTTTATTTCTATCTATAAAAATAAATCCATGTTTTTTACTGTGTATTTTATGGCTATTTAGTACCCCTTTTGTGGGTTTCCCCAATTGTTATACAATCTCTAATCATTTTTGTATGTTTTTAATTATTAACCATGAGACTTTATTCCTATGCTGCATAGTATTCATTGGTCAAGACAGTCCACTTTTTGTATATTTTGCATTTTTATGCTAATTTATGGAATTTTAAAAATCTATCTCTACATTGGTTAAGTTTCAGTTTTCAATGGCCACATCCATTGTTTATTTAATATATTTTTTACATATGTATTTAATTCTATTTTTCTTAGTCGAAGGCATATGTTACATACTGTTTTTAAATTACATTTTATGGCAAATTAATTTCCTGTGACAGTCACATGATAACAGAATTAATTAATTGATGTTGGTATTTAAAGGCAAGAATGTTAGAAGTGTGTAGGTTCTGATTGAATCCTTTTTATATAGGACAAAAGCACTTAACCATATGAATAAAATCTGCAAAATGTATTGAATCTCTGTGTAGTGTGTGATTTCCTTCTAATGATGCCAAGTGTGCAACGCTGGTTTTGTTTCTTTGCTTTCTTTCCCCTGCTGTGCTATATGTTTGGTTTGTGGTTATTAGTTGCCTTTTTAAAATGTTAGAGTTTGATTCTTTTAGCTATATATGAAATTAAAACCACTTATTTTTATTTAGAGTTTAAAAGGTTGAACTATTCATTTTATTAAAAGTTGATCATTATCATGATGAAACTACTGTTAGGTGGCACACTTTCTGATAGCTTGGCAAAGTTGAGTAGTGCACTATTAAATATAATGCAAGATGCAACAAATGGCACTAAAGAGGTTTTTTAAGTTACATTCTGGGTTCTTAAAATGGTCCCTAGTGTGCTACTGACAGTACACTTGATATGCAATAGCATCCAGGAAAGGCATGCTTTGTTATGAACAAAGTATAAAAAAAATAAAATTTTACATATATAAAAATTACTATTTGAATGATATCAAATAATTAGAGTAACATTCACATTTTTACAAGTTAAACTTGGATCAGACATAATTGTCATTCTTTTAATGCAAGTTTATATGCTATGTCTCTGTTAAAAATGACAGTCTGCTTTATATTAAATATTTCGTATGAATAGTGCTTGCTGAATCATTAAATGTTTTTTCATTGAGTGCAATGGATTTTTAGTGGTTGGAATAGTTTAATTTTTTTTTTTGTTTTTTGTAGTTTGGTGGTTTGGAGGGGTTTGAGGGATTGATGTGTGGTGTGGAGGTGGCTTAGATTTACTTGCAATCATTTTTGTGTGAATTATAACAGATGGACTGTTAATTTTCAAGCCCTTATCATGAAAACCAGCTTGAAACAACTTAGAGTCATGCGCACTTTTGTGATGATAATAAGCAAAATGCAGTGAGTTGCATTCTAAACCACTGACAGTTATTCTATAGTTCTAAATGCTTGCTACTGATAGTATACTTGACATACAATAGCACCAAGGAAAGTTATGCTATGTTATAAACAAAGTATACAAAATATAGTTTCTTACACATATATAAAAGTTATTAATTGAATATTATCAAATAATTAGAGTAGCATTCATACTTTTACAAGTTAAACCTGGATCACACACAACTGTCATTCTTTTAATGCAAGTTTATATGTTATGTCTCCATTAAAAAATGACAGTCTGCTTTATATTAAACATCTCAGACAAATAGTGCTTACTGAATCATTAAATGTTATTTCTTTAAATACAATAGCTTTTTAGTGGTTAACATACTTTGATATATTTTGTTGTTTTTTTTTAGTCATTTGGAAGGGTTTGCAGGATTGATGTATAATGCAGAGGTGGCTTGGATTCACTCATGAACATTTTTGTGTGAATTGCAGCTGATAAATTGTTAATCTGTAAGCTCTTGTCATGAAAACCAACTTGAAGCAGCTTAATTAGAGTCATGAGCACTTTTGTGATGGTGTGGGAGTTCTGAAAATTCCAAGAATTGCCCAGTGTACTTCTTCCTGTCTAAAAGTAAATAATCATAATATTTTTGAATCATATGCTACACCATTAGATAATAAGCAAAAGACAGTGATTTGCATTGTAAACCACTGTCAGTTATTAAATAGTTCTGAATGCTTGTAGTATACCAAAAGGATAGTTTATATGGTTTACTATCAAAATGTAAAGTGCATGTTTGGGAAGTTAGAAAGTCATTAGGCTGCTTCCCGTGTTTCCGACCTGCACTACTGTGAGTGGTCAGTACAGCGAATGCCACTGTGCATTCGCACATATGTAGTTGATGTTTTGACTAGAGATTGTGCTACAGTGGGGATTGGGAAATTACCCTTTTCTCCACTGTAGTGCGATCCGGGAGTTAGAATATATAATTTGTATGGGGTGTGGGGGGTGCAACCCCACACATGGGGGTGTAGGGGTGCTTGTCCCCCTGCAAACACATTACATCATGTGATCTGTAGTAATGAACTGCAAACACAATGTCAAAAGTGCAAATGCAATCTTTTCACTACATGCACTTCTAACCTTATTAGCATGCAGAAAGTGGTTTTGCGAAGGAAATATTTTGAGCGGTTTATATTGCACTGTTCGAACATGTAATAGTAAACCAGCTTATATACTAGTGTATGGAATGACACTTCTGATAACAAAATTAGGATTGTGTTTCTCTGTTATTCTCTCTTTTTAATGATAACAAAACTTAATATCTAAAAGGGCAGATTTCTCAGATGTTTGTTCAGATACTATTAGGCATAACATTTAAGAAAAAAATAGGACTGATTCTAAATGTTGTACTAGATTAAAGAGTATCAAATTTATAAGGGTAAAGATAAATGTTCTATCATATAATATTCTACACTAGGAGTATAGCTAAAATATAAAACCTAGGAATATAGTAATAGTGCAAGACATAGTGCACAAACAGAAATAGAGATCTGAATACGTAAATATGTATATAGTTAAAGAATATAAATACAGCCATAAGAGTGGGAGGTTGGCATAGTGGTTAAAGTGTTCACCTTACAGGCACAAGGTTCAGCATTTGATTCTCATGTAGGGTAATTAGCTGGTCTTGGGATGGCCCACAAGGACAGTTAGCTTAGTACTAATTTATGAACTTATGATCCTATTAACAACTTTACACATAGTAAATAAAATAGAAAAAAATATAAAATAATCTGACCTATAGATTAATAAATATGAAAATAACAACTGACTTCAACCCGACAGTTGTTGTTGTTTGTCTTTCGGCTTTTCCCGGTTAGGGGTCACCACAGCAGAACTCCGGTCCGCTAATGATTGGCAGTAGATTTTCACAAACGCCAAGGTGCCAGCTCCAGGGAAATAATGTTGGGTACAAGGAAAGATAATTGTAGAGATATTCAGTTTAGTCCACTTATAATAAAGATTCTGAACACCTGTTTAACTTTTCTTATTCATAATGATTCAAAGGTGGAATTTTTTAAGATGATGTTAGGTACTGCCAGCTATGCCAGGAGAAGTGGGGCAGTGGAATTGTAACATATGCCAGCACAGCTAGCTAGAATTCTATAAAGAATTATATGTCAGTTGTATATCAAATTGATTTTTGCAGATGCTTGTGCTGAACATGTATTTGTAAAGTTGCTTGTGTTAAAATTCTATCAACAGTGTGTCTTGCTGGACAGAAAAGAACTATACAGTTATATCAAACTCTACTGTTGTAAATAGATATAAAGATAGTATCTTACAGTTCTGACTGCAGCCAGAGGTAAAATGCCTGTGCCAGATAATGGTTTATTGGCTCCTATAAGAAGAGTGGAAGTGTTTTATGGCTTTATGACTTCCAGAAGCTGTAAGAGATCTTAGCAAAGCTCTATCTGTGTGTATCAGCTGCTTGGAGCAGGGACACAAAGCACTGGTTTCACAGATAGGGTGATAGAGGACTTGCCTTGAACACTCAGCTGAGCACTCAACTCTATAGCTGTGCCAGTGGGGAGTCTTATTTGGACCTAGAGGGAGACAGAGAGAGAAATCCAGAGCCTGGCCTGAGAGTGTTCCCTGTGTGCTCTTAAGGGAAATTGTGCTTGATGCAGAGAGCTACATCTGGAAATAATGCGTGTATCTATTTTTATTCCAAGTGAATGTCCCTGTCCAGTGAGAAATGTTTATTAGCTCCTGTAGTAAGAGTGGAGGTGTTTTATTGTTTTATGACTTCCAGAAGCTGCAATAGATCATACCAAAGCTCTACCTGTGTCTATGGCAACACATATGTGCGAGATTCTGGGTCAGTTGCCAACAATGGGGGTAATATGGGAACCAAAAGTCAGATGACCAGATGTATATGATGTCATTCTGTAATACCTCACAAAAATTATGTTTAATACTAGATGAGACTAGATGTTTGGCAGTGGTGGGATATCCACATCACATATTGATTAGTTGGCAAATACTAATTGGCTTGTAGTAGTGTGAGTAGAGTGAATCCTGTAGCTTGTGCACAATGAGCATTGAAGGTGTTTTGTAATCTAAAACAGCCACACAGTGAATACTCAGAGTTCAGATCACAATTGTTTTATTTCTTTTGTTAACTTAGTTAGTCAAGGTGAGCAGACAGCATGTCAGCAGAGAAGTATGGAAAGCTGACAAGGAGCCAGCTGGTGGGGATGTGTCAGGCTAGGGGGCTGGTGCATGGAAACCTGACTAAGGCAGACCTGATTGCAGCCTTGGTTACAGCTGCATCAGAAAACAGCAACCAGGAGGACAATCTGACTGGCAGTGGAGATATAATACCCTCAGAGAATGGACAGCTCAACCTTTCTGCAGTGGACATAAAAATTCAGCTGGAGCTAAAGAGACTTGAGTTGGAGGCCAGGTGTGTGGAATTAGAAGCAGCTGAGAGACTGAGGCATCTAGAGAGTGAGGAAAATGAGAAACTGCTATGCCTAGAAGCTGAGGAAAAAGAAAGGCAGAGGCAGCATGAGAAGGAGATGCTGACTCTTCACCAGAGTCATGGAGGTAATGGGGAAGGGAGTAACTGGACCCCAGAAGCACAAAAGGTCAGTAAATTTCTTCCACAGTGTAATGAGGGGGATCATTTTGATAGTTTCATTCATATGTTTAAGAAGGTATGTAAACAGTATGAAGTTGACCAAGGGCTCTGGGTATGGTTCCTGATCCCCTTACTCCATGGTAAAGCTGTAACTGTATTATCTAAAATGTCTGACATTGCATGTTTTGATTATACGTGCTGTAAAAAATTGCCTATTAGAGTTTTTTTAAGCTAACACCTGAAACGTATAGGAAAAAGTTTCATGAGCATAGATGCAAGGCAGATGAAAGTGTGTGTGAATATTTTACTTAATTGAGCACTTATTTCCATAGGTGGGTGAGTGTATGTCAGGTCACCACTTTTGAAGGGCTGGAAGACCTTTTGGTAAGGGAACAAGCCCTTAGCACTTTGCCTGAGGACAAGAGGATCTGGTTAGACAATGTGCTACTTCAGATGAGTTGGGGAAGAAGAGAGACCTATACCTGGCAAGCAGGGCAGTCCTGCACAGGAAGGGGGCCCCCAGTACTGCTCATGGGTCTAAATGAACCCAGGGTGGGCAACACAGACTGCCACAACAGAATCTGCCAGTAGCAGGGGAAGCCACTAGTCCTGGTATACATCCAGGAGCTAGCGTTAAATGTTCTGAATACAACCAGTGGGGCCATGTGGCATACAGGTGTCCATGGAGGCAAGGTGGGGAACCAAAGCTGAGGGAGCCAGTAAGTGGGAAAGACAAAATGCCAATAGTAGATTGTCTTGAGACAAAAGGGGTACTAAACTACCATTCTGCAGATGTCCTGAGAGGGAAGGATTTGGATGAGGCAGTACCATGTGCTTATGCAGTAACATGCAGTGAGGCTAGGAGACAAGCATGTGGGTCTGGTAGCCTGGGGGAGACCCAGACAGACTGCATATTTGCAGCCAGGACCACTGAAGTGGTTACTTCAGGGAGGGAGCTAATCTGTAGCAGTGAGACTGAATGTGAGCCACAGCTGCTTGTATGTACTGATGGTCCCTTGGACAGAGTGACTGCAAAGGTAGAGGTGAGTAGTAGTACCCAGACTGAGAGTGAGGCAACACTGTCAGAGGATGCCAGACTTCCTGTGGAAGGGGAGCTGGGAAGGGTTACAAGGAGTGAGTTGAGACAGGCTCAACTCTCAGACCCTACATTGCAAGGCCTGAGGCAGGTAGCTAGGATGGTACCCGATTCTCAAGGAAAGGGGGAATCTGTATACTGGGACAAAGGGTTACTATACAGAGAGTGGACCCCTGAGGGAGGGCTAGAAGGTGAGATAGTACAACAGTTGGTAGTGCCTAGAGCCTACCATCTGGTACTTCTAGCCATAGCCCATGATATTTTCTTTGCAGGTCATATGGGCATAAAACATGCAAAGAGGCATATTATGCAGAACTTCTATTGGTCTGGAATTTTCAGAGATGTAACAGGGTACTGCAGGACCTGTGAGCAGTGCCAAAAGGTAGGCAAGGCAGGATACAAGGTGAAAGCTCCTTTGATGCCTTTGCCTGTGATTGAGGAGCCATTTCAGAGGGTAGCTATGGATATTGTGGGTCCTCTGAGTACCCCAAGTTCCACAGGGAAAAAGTATATTCTAGTGGTAGTGGATTATGCTACACAATACCCTGAGGCAGTGGCTTTGTCCTCCATTGAGGCAGAGAACGTGGCAAATGCTTTGTTAGCAATTTTCAGCAGGGTAGGTTTTCCAAAGAAATACTGACTGATAGAGGTGCCAATTTCATGTCAGACCTGCTGGCTTGTATGTGGACGTCCTGTGAGATGAAGCACATGAAGACCACCCCCTACCAGCCCCAAACTAATGGTCTTGTTGAGAGGTTAAACTCTACAATCAATTCCATGCTACAGGCATTTGCAGATCAGTTTAACTCATTCACTCCGGAGCAGCTCAGAAAAAGATGCCTGCTTAATTCCACCATAGGAACAACAGTGCAGCCTGAGCTCATTTTCAGAAAATCCATTTCTAATACCATACAGAAAACAAATGTTCATAACTCTTTAACTATAAGAGCTGGACTAAAAATGTAAACGTGAAAGTTGTTCAGCAGACACTGACCTTTCCAACAGTGTAAATGTTGACAGTGCATATCAAAGTCATTATTAAATATTTGGCAAGGAATGTTGATATTGTGCATATTTTTTACCTTTCTAGAAAAGCAAAGCACAATACTCTTGGTCAATGTACCATG
Organism: Protopterus annectens; assembly: GCF_019279795.1. NCBI lineage: Eukaryota > Metazoa > Chordata > Ceratodontiformes > Protopteridae > Protopterus > Protopterus annectens. Next base: position 388,759,920 of record NC_056726.1, read on the forward strand.
TAGACCCATAGAATTTGTATTTAATTTGTTAGTATGAATGTCAGCTTTAAAATGAAACCTTAACAATTACTGTGTGATGCTTCTTTATTGAGATGTTCACATAAATATGATTAATATAATATTTCTCATAATTGATAAATAAACAAAGCATAATATCTCATCACCTGTAACTAGCAGAGCCTACATATCAGTGTAGATGTTGTGCATCTGAATGTCAGCTTCAGAATGATGCATCATTTGTGTGATCACCGCACTCCCTTGCAAAGATATGGGCATAATAATGAAAAGTATTGTAAATGTATAATTTTCATAATCATACAAGACTAAACAAAATGTGATATCTGTACATTTCTATAGAGCACAGACACAATTCTTTTAACATGTTGTAAGGAGTAACACTGTCTTCAAAATGAGGTATTACCTGGTACATTGACATGCTCCCTTGCAATGTTATTTACTAAAATATGAAAAAAATCATAATTTCCATAACCCAACTCCAAAATAAACTTTGATATCTGCACGTGAGTACAACATACAGGCACCATTCTTTTACCATGTTAGAACTATCAATACTGTCTTCAAAATGAGGTATGACTTAAAACATTCAGATACTCCCTTGCAAAGTTATTTACCAAAATATGAAAAAAATCATAATTTCCATAACTCAAGTCCGAAACAAACTTTGATATCTGCACATGTGTATAACATACAAACACAATTCTTTTACCATGTTGGAATCAGCAATGCTGTCTTTGAAATGAGGTATTACTTGGCA